>NW_024082274.1:0-226443 GCF_003009895.1 Hyaena hyaena
AAGTGATAATGAAGTAGGGATGCTGAAGGGTATCCATGTTAGAAAGGCTCTATCTCTGCTGGCTCTCTGCTAGGCCCCATTTACTCATGTTTCCTACTTTGCTTCTGAATAAGCCAACAAAGCTATCTTCCCATTTCAAGAGGAAGCAAGAAAGTTAATCATTCTCTGAGTTTCGTCCTAGGCTCAAACACCTGATACCACCCAAGAACCAGATTCAAACATGTTCCAGGACATGTGCTTCAAACAAACCTCAGCTGACACTGGCATCAATACCCCCATCTTTGGTAATTTATGTAATAACATTTATTGTTCACCTGACATTTGTTTTTCCCTGGGTTCCTGGATGAACATGCACCTAGACCCTTTTCTAATATAAAACCCTAGCCCAAAAAAACAACAAATTGACTATTCTCCTTTCTTTTCCAAGTGTCTCAAACACTCCATCTGTGTGTGTGTGTTTCATTCATGCTATTCAATAAACTCTGTTCCTACTTTCCCTGGCTTGCAATTGATTTCTGCCCTGCGTGAAGCCAAGGACCCTCTTGGCTGGTCCCGTAGGACCCTCCTCTGAAGCCTGCCTACATCAATATGATTATTTCTTACAACAGTTGTGCAGAACAGATGTTTTATTCTTGCTTGGGTTCAATACAATTTTTTCTTCTGGTTCCTTAGGCAAATGTTTGTCTTTGGACTAGTACTTCACAGACTCTGGGTGGACTTCCTTAAAGATCTCTGTAGTCAACCTATTTGAATAATGTGACCATATTAGTGAATGAAAGGGTTAAAATAAGGTTACTCTTTTAATGATCAAACTATAACCTTGTTTTTCTGAGGGGTTGAAATTCCTAATTATGAAGCTTTCAGAAGAAATGGTAAATAGAATGACAAGAGTAGATCATTGGAAAAAATATTTTTCATAGTCTTAGAAGAGTCTTAGAATCATTACATGAAAGTAATAGTAAACATACTTTTAGTAGTAAATGAAAATAGAGTTTGCAAATGTGTAAGTCAAATGAGAATTTCCTGTTGCCCATGAATTGCTATTGAAGGACAAAAACCAAGGTATTCTTGTATACCAGATTCTAAATAATGCCACCAATAATTAGGGTAAGATGCATTTATAAAGGGTTTATAAACAGATGAGAGTTTATTAACCCAATTACCATGAACAAAAAGAATAAGATATATGAAAGATAAGGTTCTATCACCTCCCTAAATCAACATTAAAGAATGGAATACCTACACAAAGGAAATGTATCTTTCCTGGCTGGACATTTGCTGAATTTTTGAATATTAAGAGGTATGCTATTGTTGCCAAAAGAAAAGAACCTGTACATTATTTCCTCAGGTCAGAATTAACTAACATAATTTTGCTAGGTAGAAAAGAAACTGGAATTGAGGGAAAGATTATGGCAAATAAACCTTTTATCAGGTAATGACACTCTGGTGTTATGAAAAACACTGAATTTACAACAATTTTAGAAAACGGATGGATAACATGGCATATATTGGTTGTATTCGAGACATAGGAATGGTAGGGACAAGAATAATAATCTTAAATTACATTTATAAGACTATCAAAGTGATTCTTACACAAATCCCTTCAAAACCACTGATATACCAGGTTTAAGTCCAAAATACAATTTTAGTATACAGGTCCCTCCAACTTCTTTTGCCTTGTTACCTCTTCCTTTATAACACTATATTAAGTACTTGTGGGACCACATTCTTGAATTGTACAAAATAAATGATATCTTTTACTGAGGGCTAAAGAGTTCTAAGAGCATATATTTAATGAACTATGAGATGTGGATTAAATTTCTCCTACTTTTATATATTAAAATTTTGAGGCAGAAAATTTTATGTATTCTTTGCAGTATTGCACATTGTGTATGTAAGGAAACCTTTACTGAACCCAGGCGGAATATCTCAAAAATCCTGTTTGAAACATTAGATACAGTAATTCTCCAAATGCATGTAGTTATGTAATACTTCCATGTTATTTGCACATATTTGTACCTCAATCATCTTTCCCTATGTGTATTTTTAGTCTCAACATAATTATTACTTTCTCCTAAAAGTCCTCCCCAATCTCCAAAATTACTTAGAGGCCATACTATATGCCCTGAAGTATTTTAATATCCCTTTATTACAACACTAATTATACACTGTATAACAATATTGGAGTTATGTGATTATCTCCTTTAAGCAATGCAACCTTCTTAAAGGTAAGGATTGAGTCTCTTGCAATGTCTGAAATAAGGAAGAGACACAACATATATTTAATTAATTAACAAATTAGATATAACAAGTTATACTTATAAAATACATACTTTATTTAAATTAGGGTTTCTAGAGGCTAATATATAATAAAGAAATTTATTAGCCTAATTTTATATTAGCCTAATTATATATTATACATTAGGCTAATATATAATAAAGAAATTTAATATATAATATATAATTAGGCTAATTTATAATAAAGAAATTTAAAGCTTGTGTTATAGACTCGAGGGAATAAATTATTGTAGCAGGGTGCTTTCATTAGGAAGAATAACATGTATTGGTGGAACTGAGCTGCAAGATTCTTCAAAGAGAATGTCCCACATGAGAGGTGCCTGGGTGTTTCAGTTGGTTAAATGTCAGACTCTTCATTTCTGCTCAAGTCATTGATCTCACGATTTGTGAGTTTGAGCCCGGTGGGGGCTCTTAACTAACTGTGGAGCTTGCTTCGGATTATCTCTCTCTGTCTCCTTCTGCCCCTCCCCTGCTTGCTCTTTCTCCCTCTCAAAAAATAACTAAAAATAAATAAATAAATAAAGGTGAGAAAAAGAGAATGTTCTATATAAGATAACAAGTAATGAGGTAGAAAAACATCACAAAAAGTGAGTGAAACATTCTTTTTTGTTTTTATGATAAGATTGTGATTTGTAACATTTATTACAATTGTTTTTTTGAAAAATACATCTTTTGTAACATATCTCGGAAGACTTCTTTCACCTGCTGGTTCCTTAGGGTATAGATGAAGGGGTTTAGTAAAGGGGCAACTGAAGTATACAGCAAAGCTATACCTTTGGATAAAGTCACTCTTTCTTTGGCAGATGGTTTAATATACATAAAGATGCAGCTCCCATAAGTCATAGAAACAACAGTCATATGGGAAGTACAGGTGGAAAAAGCTTTGCTCCTTTGCTGTGCTGAAGGGAATTTAATAATTGTTCTAATGATGCAACTGTAAGAGAGAATCACCAACAGCAATGTGATCACAAGTGTCACCACAGCGAACATGAAAGACATCAATTCTAGGACACGTGTATCTGTGCAGGATATCTGAAGGATAGGCGAAGTTTCACACATAAAGTGATCAATTATTTTGGAAGCACAGAAATCCAGCTTGAGTCCCATGACCAATGGAGGAAAGATGATTAGGAATCCAGTTACCCAAGAGGAAAGTACAAGTTGATAGCACACTTTGCTGTTCATAATGATTGGGTAATGCAAGGGTTTACAGATGGCAACATACCGGTCGTAGGACATAGCAGCCAGAAGGTAAAACTCTGTAACTCCCAGTAAAAGATAAAAAAATAATTGAGCTGCGCAATTATTATATGAGATGGTTTTTTCTCTAGTCACAATGGTTATCAAGTATCTGGGAATACACACTGTTGTGAATATGATTTCCAAAAATGAGAAATTACGGAGAAAGAAATACATTGGTGTCTTGAGGCGAGGATCTAGCAGGGTAAGGAGGATAATGATTAAGTTCCCCATCAAGCTCAATATGTAATTAAGAAATAGAAACATGAAAATCACAATTTGCAATTGTGGGTCATCTGTCAATCATTGGAGAATGAAATCTATTTCCATTGACCGGTTTTTCATATTTCTTTCATGAGACTTCTCAAATACACATAAGGAAAGAAAGAAAAAAGTAAACATATATATATGTTTAGAAAAAATTAAACATATATATGAATATAATATATATGAGTATAATATAAATTAGCCTACATATATACATTAATCCTTATATATATATAAGGATAAATACATAAAACCTAAATATATATATGTTAGCCTAAATGCATATAAATTAACTTAAATATATACATAAATCAACATAAATGTATAAACTAAATAACTATATTAAATCTATAATTTAACTAAACATATATAAATTAACTTAAATATTTAAATATTTACCCAAAGCATAAAAAGGCATATATACTTTTTTTTCTGTTTTTTAAAAATTTTTTATAGTTTTTATTTATTTATTTATCTTTTAATTTTTTTACAAATAGTTTATTGTCAAGTTGGTTTCCATATAACACCCAGTGCTCATCCCCACAAGTTCCCTCCTCCATGCCCATCTCCCCTCTCCCCGCCACACCCATCAGTCCTCAGTTTGTTTTCAGCATTCAAGAGTCTCTCATGGTTAAAAAGGCATATATTCTTTAATTTATCAATTTGCAAATGATTTCTCCAGTCTGAAATTTGTGATGCTACATAATTACATGCTACAGGGAATTCTAATCTTTCCCATCTATTAGTTCTTATTATATTTCTCACAATTTTTCTCTGGACCCTGAATATTTCCTTTGGTTAATATGCATTTTTACCCATCCCTCCTGAGTGGACTGAACAACTCTGCATGCATGATTTAAATAAAAGAATATGAATTATTTTAAATGTACTTTTCTATTATTTTTATTCCACCTGTACAAAGGCACTAAATTGTTTTGTGTTTTAGAATGTGTATCAGGGAGATTTTCAAAACAAGGAGTTGGTATTATATTACAATTCCTATGATGGCCAATGACAATGCAGCATTGATTTACATTAATTAAATTGAATGAAATTTTTCTGCACTGGAAGTATATAATTATTATTATGAATTTTCTTGACTGGCTTTGCTATATTAAAATGGACAGTTGTTTTTCAGTATATGCAATAAATAAAACAAAGTGGTACATCACAAAAACAAACAAGATATTTAATAAAAAATATTATTTATTTTCAATTAAGCTTTTTGAGGTGTATTCCTACATGTATGTACATAATTTGGGTTGCTATTTGTTTGTTTTACTTTCTCAATATTCTTTGTAAGATTATTGATTATCCAGAAATTATTATAAGGAAGTAAAATATGCCATCTCAAAATGTGTCTGTCTCTTTAGCTTGGTGATTACTTTAAGCAGATTATTTTTAAGAAATGAAAGACTCAGAGTGTTTTTCTTTTTATCGCCTCTTCAAATGCCTAAAAGAATTTTGGATAGAGGACCTGCTCCAAAAAGGGACCTATCACCATAAATAACTACAGTGTAATGTGAGTTAGGTGTGGTAGAGAGGGAGGAAGTTAGCAAAGTCTGTTTGATGAAATTCTTCTGTATGTCCCATTGTTTGTTTGTTTTTTTTAATTTTTAAAATGTTTTATTTCTTTCTGAGAGAGAGAGAGAGGCAGCACGAGCAGGGGAGAGTCAGAGAAGGAGGGAGACACAGAATCAGAAGCAGGCTCCAAGCTAGCTGTCAGCACAGAGTCTGATGCGGGGCTCAAACTCTCAAACTCTGAGATCAGGACCTGAGCTGAAGTTGGACGCTTAACCAACTGAGCCACCCAGGCGCCCTGTCCTATTGTTTCTGTATGGTCCAGTAAACATTTGTTTACCAAACATTTACTCTTTTTAATTTTCCTTTGAGTTATCTTCCTTTTCTTTGAAGCTCTAGACCCTGGTATACCCTTTTTTATTAGCTCAGAATGGCATGGAAGCCCCAGTTGCCTGACTGCCAATAATTCTTATATACTTATAGAGATGCCCATAGATATGTAATTAATTTGATTTTCTCTTGTTAATCTGTCACATGTCAATTTAATTCTTAAACCAGCCAAAAGAATCTTGACTAGTAGAGTAAAATCCCCCTTCCCAACATTATATTACTACCTGTCCTTTCTATGTATAAGAATTTTACTTATTTCAATGTTATACTATCCCCTTTTATATTAAACATGCCAGTCTATTTCATAATACATATTACCAGCAGACTTTTAAAAGACATGGTTTACTAAAGTGTTCTTTGTTAATTTTAGTGTTTTGTATTTGTCTTATTAATATTGTTATTTGTTTATTATTTTTTTTTGTTTGAGGAAAACATAAAACTAAGATGTTCCATGCTTAATGTGATTTTCTAAATTAGATATTAGGGAATAGCTTCACTATTTTTAACAGCAATTTGAAGACTTGCAGTCTTCAGCTACTAAGTGATCACAAACTCTTCTTATAAAAAATGATTTATGTCCTTGTTATAACTCCCATCTTTATTCTACTTATGATTTGAAGAGGTATGCTCAAGGAGTTATTGATACAATTTCTGTTACTGTGCAGGTCTAACAGAATGTTTAGAACTATGTTATTTCAAATTTTAAAGACGAGTTGTTCAATATTTTTTCCACATCACTTTACCCAGGGCAATTCTTAATTAATAAAGAGAAACAGAGAAAATGAAAGTTAGTTGCAGCTTTATATAAATAAAGCAGATTACAACATCTGTTAATACATGACCATAAAATGACACTACTATTAAAAAAATTTGTAAACCATAAAAATGCAGTAGTCAAATTCAACTTCTTGAATTGGACTTGTGCATTTGACCTAATTTCTGATTTTGAAGTTGTTAAAATTGTAGTTGCCTTACCTTTTTGGATCTATTGTGCCTATTGTTCCCTTATATATGCATGGCAGAAATGTATTTTAGCATAATTAATTATGATTTTGCTCTCTTATTTTTTATTTTTGTAATGTTTAGTTTTGAGAGAGAGCGCGCGCACGCACAAGCAGAGGAGGGGCACAGAGGGAGATACAGAATCTGAAGCAGACTCCAGGCTCTGAGCTGTCAGCACACAGCCCGACCTGGGGCTCTAACCCACAAACCATGAGATCATAACCGGAGCGGAAGCTGAACGCTTAACCAACTGAGCCGCCCAGGTGCCCCATGATTTTATTCTCTTATGATCATATTTTATTATCTAATCTGGATATTTACTCTCATTGATTTTCGTAGGAGGAACTGTGTACATATGATGCTTCTGTAAAGAATTTCCACATTTCCTCAAATTCATACTTACTTTGAAGTTCAGAACTCAGGCATTAACAATTTTAAAGGACATCCATCTTCTATTCCAGGTAAGTTGCATTTTGTAAAATTTTGTTGTTATGACTGCTGCCATTCAAAACCTCAAATTAGGTAGTTACACTTTAAAATAAAATATGGCAACTGAAAACTCATGGCATCATTTAATGAAAGATAAGCAACGGTTCCAAGAAAGACTCCATATTGCTATCTGTACTCTTATGAAATGCTGCAGTTTTATCATTTTCTACTTACTACAGACTCAAGGGTTCTATTGAAACAAAACAAATGGGGGAAAAAACCCTCTTCTTTGGGGATCAAAGTTCCAAAAGTACTAATTATTGGCAATAAAAGACACATGTACTCTACTTTAAATAAAAGCTGAAGTGAAAGTATCCCAGAGGAGTATCATAAGTTATTTAGAAAATTAAGTGAAATATTTAGTGGGATCATTAGCAGTTCAGTGTCCTGGGGCAACCCTGGAAAATCCCAAGCTGTTTTATACAAGCCCAAGACATTGCCTTGCTTCCAAGTAGCAACAGAAGAAGTTTTAGCCTTTATGGTAAACCATTTTATACTCTGGCACCTAATGGTGTATTTATTTATGAATAACAATTAAGCATAATATATTATCAGATTAATAAATTGAGGCTTCAGTTGGATTTTGGATGAACTTATTTTGATCTTTCAGGAGAACTGAATTTTATTTACTAAATATATTTTATGTTAATGCCCAAACCTGGAGATTCCAACGTCCATCAGCTAGTAAATTGTTTAACAAATTGTGGCATATACATACAATGGAATAAACTAGTCTTATGTAAAAAACCACAATTGGATATCAGAAATACTATGTTAAGTGAAAGAAGCCAGATATAATATTTATATGCTCTATGATTCTATTTCTATAATTCTGAAAAATCTGAATTATAGAGATAGAAATCTGATCAGTGTTTTTAAGGGCTAATGGTGAGAAGTGATTGACTACAGAGTGTCAAAAGAAAACATTTTAGGATAATGGAAATATTTTATATCATGGTTATAGTGGTGGCTGCATTGCTATATATGTTTGTCAAATTTATCAAACTATATACACCCCTAAAAACTGACCTTTTTGTTGTTAAATTCTATCTCAATAATCTACCAAATATATTTAGATGTAACTTCCCTCATTTTTTTCACTACTAATATTACTTAGGTCTGTACTATCCAATACAATAGCCACTAGCTACATGTGGATATATACATTTCAATTTAAAGTAATAAATATTAAATTAAAAATTAAATATTCAGTTCCTCAGTTACACTGGCCACATTTCAAGTGCTTACTAGCTATAGGTGATTAGTGACTACCATCTTGGACAGCACTGACTTAAATAATTAATTTTTCACTTTCGTATTTTCTAAATCATATATTTTATTATATAAATCTATGAGTTTTGGTATGCTACATTTTATTGTCATATAGTTTAAAATATTCTCTAATTACTTTCTGATTTCTTTTTTGACCAATTGGCTATATAAAAGTAGATTGCTTAATTTCCAAGTATTTGGTCACTTTCGAGTTATTTTTGTTTATCTATCATCTATTTATTTATTTATATATTTATTTTTAAATCTTTATTTAAATTCTAGTTAACATACAGTATAAAATTAGTTTCAGGTATACAACTAAGTGACCCAACACTTCCATACAACACCCAGTGCTATCACAAGTGCCCTCAATCCCCATCAACTATTTCACCCATTCCCCACTCAGCTCTCATCTGGTAATAGTCTGTTCTCTATAGTTGAGTCTATTTCTTAGTTTGTCTCCTTCTTTCTTTTTTCCCTTTTACTCATTTGTTTTGTTTCTTAAGTTCCACATATAAGTAAAATCATACAGTATTTTTCTTTCCCTGACTGACTTATTTTGCTTAGCTTAATACCCTCTACCTCCAACCACCTCATTGGAAATAACAAGGTTTTATTCTTTTTCATGCTTAAACAATATTCCATCAGGTATATATACTACATCTTCTTTTTCCATTCATCAGTTGATGCACACTTGGGCTGTTTCCATAATTTGCCTATTGTAGCTAATGCTACTATAAACATTGGGGTGCATGTATTCCTTTGAAATTTTATATCTTTTGTGTAAATACCTAGTAATGCAATTACAGGATCCTAGGGTAGTTCTATTTTTAACTTTTTGAGGAACCTCCATATAGTTTTCCACAGTGGATGTCCCAGTTTGCATTCCCACCAACAATGCAAGAGGGATCTCCTTTCTCCATATCCTTATGAAACTTGTTATTTCTTGTATTGTTGTTGATTTTAGCCATTTTAGTCATTCTTACAGGTGTGAGGTGACATTATAGTTTTGATTTGTACTTCCTTGATGATCAGTCATGTCAAGCATCTATTCATGTATCTATTTCATATCTGGATATCTTCTTTGTAAAAATGTCTATTCATGTCTTCTGCCCATTTTTTAACTGGGTTGTTTGTTTTTTATAATTATTTATAATATATATATTTATATTTATTATTTTATAATTTCTTTATATACTTTGGATACTAACCTTTTATCAGATGTATCATTTGCAAAATATCTTCTCCTATTCCATAGGTTGCCTTTAGTTTTGTTGATTGTTTCCTTTGCTGTGCAGAAAATTTTTATTTTGGTGTAGTCCCAATAGTTTATTTTTGCTTTTGTTTCCCTTGCCTCAGGAGACATATCTAGAAAATAATTATTACAGCTCATGTGAAAGGTTACTAACTGGGCTCTCTTCTAGGGTTTTTATGGCTTTAGCTCTCACATTGAGGTCTTTACTCAATTTTGAAATTATTTTTGTGTATGGTGCAAGAAGTAGTTCAGTTTCATTCTTTTGTATGTTGCACTCCAATGCCATTTTTTAAAGAGACTGTCTTTTTCCCATTGGATATTCTTTCCTGTTTTGTTGAAGATTAGTTGACCATAGTATTGTGGGTTCATTTCTGGGTTTTCTATTCTGTTCCATTGATCTATGTGTTTATTTGTTGTGCCAGTGCCATACTGTTTTGATCACACCAGCTTTGTAATATAACTTGAAGTCTGGGATTGTGATACCACCTGTTTTGCTTTTCTTTTTCAAAGTTGCTTTGTCTATTGGGAGTCTTTTTTGTTTCCACACAAACTTTTATGATTGTTCTAATTATGTGAAAATTGCTGTTGGTATTTTAATAGGTATTTCATTAAATGTGTAGATTGCTTTGTGTAGTATAGACATTTTAACAATATTTGTTTTTCCAATCCATGAACATGGAATGTCTTTCTATTTGCTTGTGTCATCTTCAATTTCTTTCATCACTGTTTTGTAGTTTTCAGTATAGTTCTTTCACCACTTTGGTTAGGTTATTCCTATGTATCTTATTGTTTTGGGTATAATTGTAAATGGGATTGTTATCTTAATTTTTCTTTCTGCTACTTTGTTATTGGTGTATAGAAATCAACAGATTTCTGTACATGGATTTTGTATCTTGTGAGTTTACTGAATTCATTTATCAGTTCTAGCAGTTTCTTATGGAGCTTTTTGGGTTTTGTTTTTTAAGTTTATTTCTTCATTTTGAGAGACAGAGGGAGATAGGGAGAATGAGCTGTAGAGGGGCAGAGAGAAAGGGAGAGAAAGAATCCCAAGTAGACTGGGTGTTGTCTGCATGAGCCCATTGTGGGGTTAGATCTCACAAACCATGAGATCATGACCTGAGCCAAAGTCAAGAGTCAGATGCTTAACCAACTGAGCCACCCAGGTGATTCTGAGTTTCTTATGTATATAGTATTATGTCACCTCCAAATAGTGAAAGTTTTACTTCCTCCTTGCAGATTTCAATGTCTTTAATTCTCTTTGTTCTCTGATTGCTGTGGTTAGAACTTCCAGTACTATGCTAAATAACAGTGGTGAGGGGCACCTGGGTGACTCAGTCGGTTAAGTGTCCAACTTTGGCTCAGGTCATGATCTTGCAGTTCATGGGTTTGAGACTTTTGTCAGGCTCTGTGCTGATAGCTAGCTCAGAGCCTGGAGCCTGTTTCAGATTCTATATCTCCCTCTCTCTCTGACCCTCCCCTGCTTATGCGTTCTCTCTCTCTCTCTCAGAAATAAATAAAAAACATTTAAAAAATTTAAAAAACTTTAAAAATAACAGTGGTGAAAATGGACATCCCTGTCTTGTTCCTGACTATAGAGGAAAAGCTCTCCATTTTTCTCCATTGAGGATAATATTAGCTGTGGGTTTTTCATATATGGGTTTTATTATGCTGAGATATATTCCCTCTAAACCTACTTCATTGAATCCATATTTAAATTTAAATAACCACATGTGAAGCACACTGTGAAACTTACTCTAGGAAGGATAACACCTTGTTAAAAATCAAAATATAATTACTACTACAAAGTTGTAGCACAGGGAATCACCAAAGTTTGAGAAAATCAAAGAATCAAGAAGACTGGTATAAAGGGTAAAATAAAACTAGCATTAACAAAACAAATGAATTAACAGACAAAAAGTAGAAATAGACCATAAATAGAACAAAATGATGGTTGCCAGTGGGCAGCAGGGGGGTAAAATGGTTGAATAGGAAGGAGAGGTACAGGTTTCCATTTTGGAATGAACAAGTCACAGGAATAAAATGTACCGCATAAGGAATACGGCCAAGGCTATTGTAATAGCATTGTATGGTAACAGCATTGTATAGCTACACTGTGGTGAATGTAGCATAATGTATAAGCTTGTAAAGCCACTGTGTTTTCCACCTGAAGCTAATGTAACAATGTAGCTAATGTACTAATATAACTAATAGTTGTGTGTCAACTATACTCAAATATAAGCAAATAAACAAATAGAGAAATTAACATTTAAGAATGATTAGAAGTGAATTTAGATGCCAAAGAAACCACTTCCAGCAGGGAAACTAACATGTCAGAGTGAATGACTTTCATACATTATTTCACTTATTTTTTACAATATCCTATGAGCTAAGACTGCTAGTTTTCTCATTTTATGAATAAAGAAATTGATGGAAAGGATGAATCTATTTTGTAAGTTGAATAAATTTTATAATTTTACAAAGATATTGGGTCTCTTTAACCTCAAAATCTAGGAACTGTGATCTGAGCTATATGATACTGTATCATTATGTGAATTATTCCATTTTTGTCTCTCTGTTTATAAAATGGATAAATGATTTCTAATACCTGTGATGGTTAGGATGCAATGAAAAAGGCTCATTCTTGTCTGTAGGAGTGAAATTTTGAAGTATCTATCAAGATTTGGTACTCATATATTTTCAGCTAGCATTTGTATATATGCAAGTGAGCATGAAAATGGACTTAGCATTGTAGCTAATGATGTAAAATTGATAGAAAGTTAATTCCTTAAATCTTAACAAACAATATAATTATTAAATTATTAGAAGTTTCCTTTGTTATTCCATGATCTTGATTTAAAAGGATGAGTCCCATCTAGAATATTTATAAGGAATGATACCCATTGTTAACTGAGAAAGAAAAAAGAAAAATTGCAGAGTATTTTCTGTAGTAAAACTGCATTACTATATTTTAAAAACTGCCTCTGGGTGTGTGAATATGACTGTGTTTGTGAGTGAATATATAGAAAAAATGTCTGAAAGAATATACTATAAATATTTAATACTGGTTAATTTGAAGATGTGAGGACAAATGGAGAGTGAGTAGAAAACAAAAAGGCCATTCCATCTGACATCAGATACCATTGATGTGATAACTGATTCTCTGACATTTATTTTTCATGGCATTAAGTATACATAACTCCTAGAATTAAAAAATGAAAAACTGAGCTTAAAATACCTTTCTGATTTTTAAAAATATTACAATTCTTTCTTGATTAATTCATTCTTCTTTGTTCTGGAAGAGATGTACAAATGAATAAAACCTGAGTGCTACCCTCAATTACGAGTTTACTGTAATGGACTTCAGCTCTATATTTAATGGACCCTGAAGGAATTGAGAATAAATTATCTCCTCAATATAGATCAAGTGCCATGTGCATACTAGAAAGATGAAAAACAGCCAAGGGGAAGCCAGGTTGATTGTATACACTGGTAGGTACATTTTTGCTTTTAGTCTCACTATATTGCTTAGCTTTCTGGAAAGATGCATGTCACGACATCACTATACCTCTTCAGGCCATCTCTCCTGCATTCTGAATTTTTCTATTCTGGTCTGTCATACATTTATACAGTGACTAGAGAAGGTAAACAGTATCTTTGGATAGTATTCAATCTTCATCTTATCCAGTAAGCTTTGAAATGTTTTGCCTTACAGTCATGAAGCAGTATTCCCTGGAAATTTACTAAAGAACTCTCAGTTCTTGACATTTAGGTCACAACTATGTTTATGTTTATTTGGAAAGATAAAAAAGATGAAGAAAAATTTCGTTACTTTTAGCAGAGGCTATATAGCCATCAAAACTTCATTTTCTCTGTGTAAAAGGCTTTTATGTAATAGACAGAGCAAGGGTGACTGAATGACAAATGTCACCTAAAGTAGATTATGAATGCGTTGCCTCCCATATTTTAAGCAAATTAAGAAAATCTGGGATTATATTTTTTGTCTGGGATCATTAGACATCTCAGAAATAAAGTATGTTTTGTATTTGTCAATACATGCATTTTTATCTTTCTCCCATTAATAAGGTTCTTTTTTGAAATACATTGCAGAGATCTCCAAATTATTACTATAACATATTGACTATTTCTAACTTTATATTTTAATATTTCAGTTTGTTCAAAATATATTTACAATCTATGGCTTTTGATATGCCAATTTTGCTGAAATGTGTCACAAAAATTTGTCTATTTCTAAAGAAGACAATGCTGTCAGGGAAAAAAATAAAAGAAGGAAAACAAGGTACAATACAATCTTTGACACTTACCACCAACTGATTTGTCCAGTTCATGTTAGGAAAAGAAGGACAGAGCTCTTTGAAATGTGACAACATGTAATAAATAAATTTCATTTTAGTATATAAAATATGTGCATTAATTACTGATACTAACTTGATTTACCTTAAATTGCCAGAGATTTGTCACTAAAAAAAGTACAAAAATATTATTAAGAACCTATAGCACAAATAAAAGCTGGTTGCCAAGATAAAGAGATAACAATATAGACAAAAGTCATATAGACTACATCTTAGCAATATGTAGCCTCTATAAAGTAAATCTTACGGGGAGTTTTCTGCTTAGTCTTCTAGAAAGAAGACCATGAAATATTTTGTCATTAAAAAAACTCCTTTACGAGTTTCTTCTTATACTCAACAAGTTTAAGAGTACAAAGACAAAGTGAATATAGTTACAAAACAAAGCTAATTGGTAATTTAAATGAGGAACATAAAAATTATATAAAGGGATCCATAGGTAGTAAAGATGATATTACTGATACAGTAATATCTATCTATGTAAGTATGGATATCACTGGCTTCAAGGTGTTTTCCCCATAAATTAAGAACTTTACTCTTATTACAACCAAGACAATTCTAGTCCTATTTTTCTGTGATTAGAAACACATTAATCTGCTGAGCATATTAAAAAGAATGTATATTAAGAATAAAAATGATACCTATTATTAATTAAGCTCAGGAATTGTGTTTGAGTCACCACTTTCCAACAAAGCTTTACAAAAAAATAAAGTTTATATATGGCATCAAAATTAAAACTCAATATTAGATATTTCTGTCCTAAAAGCATGCAATACTGGAAACTGGAAAACACTGTTTTGATACGTAAATTACAGATATAATTACTAAATGAAGCTGTAGAAATATATAATTAAGAGCTGTATTGCACATAAAGAAAACTTGGTTACAGGTATAGACGCTATATAAGGTCACTCGTGAGGGGACTTTTAATATAGACCTATGAATAAATACGTTGTTTCTTTTCAACAGAGGATGTGCAAATATTTCTGTTTTTTTTTATATTTTTATTTATTTCTAGGAGAGAGAGAGAGAGAGAGCGTGAGCAGGGGAGGGTCAGAGAGAGAGGGAGATACAGACTCTGAAATAGTCTCCAGGCTCTGAGCTGGCAGTCAGCACAGAGCCCGAGGCGGGGCTTGAACCCACGAACCGCGAGATCATGACCTAAGCGAAATTCGGACACTTAACCAACTAAGCCACCCAAGCGCCCCAAATATTTCTGTTTTAATGGGATTGAGTGGATTTTGCAAAAATACAATGGAAAAAATTTCCATTGGCTTCATATCATTGGAGCTAATAGTGGGAACATTTAATCTTCAATTCCTTTAATATTCACATATTCATTTTTGTGTTTTGTTTTTTAATAGATTTTGCTTGAAGAAAATAAAACTCAGTATGAGAAACCATACAATGATTACAGAATTTGTTCTCTCGGGCATCTCAGATGACCCAAAGCTATAATCTTTATCTTCAGGCTGTAATTTTTACCTTTCTGTTTATGGCTATGTATTAAGTGTCACCGGAAGCCTAACCATTCTCCTCCTCACCTTGACAGAATATCATCTCAAGACCCATGTATTACTTCCTGCAGAATTTCTCCTTCTTAGAATTACATTCACTAGTGTGTCTATCCCCAGATTTGGGGAGACAATCATTACTAAAATCAAGATCATTTCCTATAACAATTGTTTAACTCAACTATTTTTCTTTATCTTCATGGTTGTGTCTGAGTTTTTTCTTCTCATTCCCATGTCTTTTCATCGTTACATTGCCAAGTGCAAGCCTTTTCAGTATCCACCACTATGAACAAGAAAATCTGCACCTTGCTTGTCTTCGGGTGATGGTTGGGAGGATCTTACCATTTTCCCACCACTCATGCTCATCCTCCAGCTCGATTTCTGTGCTTCCAATGTAATTGGTTATTTCTCTTGTGACTATTTCCCCATTTTACAACTCTCGTGTTCAGATACATGGCTTTTAGAGATGATTGGCTTTTACTTTGCTTTTGTCACTCTGCTCTTCACGTTGGCATTTGTGATTCTTTCCTACATGTGCATCCTTAGCACCATTCTGAGAATCCCGCCTGCTAGTCAGAGGAAAAAGAATTTTCCACATGTACCTCTCTCTTGATTGTCATTTCCATCTCTTATGGGAGCTGTATACTCACGTATGCCAAGCCTTTAGCAAAAGAAAGAGCATCACTGACCAAAGGAGTAGCTATTCTCAACACCTCAGTTGCTCCCATGTTGAGCTCCTTTATTTCTACCCGGAGGAACCAGCAAGTGAAACAAGCTTTTGAAAATTTGCTTGATAAAGGAGTGTTTTTGAGAAACCAGTGAAAGCATGTTAAAGTAATAACATGAAAGGATGTTATTGGGAAGATCCAATAAAGGAAAAATAAAATTTAGACTTCTACAATATGTCCCCATATCCATTTCACAGATATTTTCAAGGCTGAGCACATTGCTTAAACTTTCTTTCACACTGAAAGTAACTATGTTGTGTCTTTCTTTCAAAAGCTTTGTAGGTCCCATTTCCTCAATGATTTGCAATTCTGAATAGAAAGCCAGTGACTACAAAACATAAATCATTTCCCTAATTGTTCCAAATAATAAAAGGATTTTTAAAAGACTTGCGTAAACACTCCTTTAATTGATTTATCCTTAAATTTATGTCCTGCTACTAATATTACATTTTCTTTCTTTTTTTACATTTTCTTTTTTAAAGATATAAATAATATGAAATAAATTATCTAACAATTATATTTATTGCACAATGTCTACGGTATCTGTCCAGTTGTTCCCACTCAGCTAATAGAGTTGAATGTTTATTTTACTGCTTATTAATTATTTAAAAGTTATATATCTTTTGCTTTCTAGTTATGCTCAGGGCACATGTTATGTTTTTATATATACTCCCCTTGTTTATCTCTATTATATTTAAAAATATATAGCAGATGAAGATTTAGGGAGTCACCACTATATCTATGCCACATGAAAGTTTAATACAAATTTCTTGAGTAATAATATCTCTTCTATAGAGGGCAATTATTCTGTGCCATATGCTCAACCAGGTACATCCTAAATATTGAATCAGCATAGCTACACAACACATAGACAAATTATATTTTACTTAAAAGTTTGCAAACTAATATTCAGAAGAGTTGAGTAATTTGCCTTAAATCTTCAGGTATAACAGCCAGTGTGATTCCTTGGCTTGGGAAACAAAACAAACACAAAAACTTGTGTTTATTTCATACATATTTAAGAATCTGTGGGAACTAGCAAATATCTGCAGCTTTTACCTAGGACATACATAATTTTATTGGTGTTCTACACTCACATCATATCACTTGGACATGATTATATTATTATAGTCGAGTAGGAAAGCAGTAACCCCTAATACTATACTTGGCACATAAATTAGAGCCGTCATCAGTCAAAACAAGAAGCTCTTCAACTGCCATTACTGGTGAGCAACAGAGGGAGAAGAAAAAATGTATAAAGTGTTAGCCATATTACAATACCAAAAATTCTTATTGGAAGGCAGATTAAAATACGGAGTAGGGGCGCCTGGGTGGCTTAGTCGGTTAAGCGTCCGACTTTCGCTTAGGTCATGATCTCGCGGTTCGTGGGTTCGGGCCCGCATCGGGCTCTGTGCTGACTGCCAGCTCAGAGCCTGGAGCCTATTTCAGAGTCTGTATCTCCCTCTCTCTCTGACACTCCCCTGCTCACGCTGTCTCTCTCTCTCCTAGAAATAAATAAAAAAATATTTAAAAAATAAATAAAATAAGATAAAATATGGAGTAAAGGATAGATTTAGTACTATGCAGTAGATTATTAGTTTTGTAAAGATGTCATGGGGTAGAGATGCATTCTGTAGAGCTCTGTGTTATAAGCTAGGTTGTTAAATTCTGAAACACATTGTCAGGAGAACGAACCCTTAGTGTGGTTGTTTGCTTGCTTTTTGCTTCTTTTTTTTTTTTTTTTTTTTTCCTGTCTCATCGGACATGGTCCCACAGCTTCCTTTACTAATTTCAATACTAATATGTATTATGGTTTGTATTCCTTAGTGTTTTGTGTATAGTTCTATTCTAACAATTTGGATTCACTGAATTATCCCCCTTGAGGCAGCAGTGAAGACAATATATAAAACATTAAGTAGCTTATGCAACACATTGCCTATGTAGCAGCTGTACTAGATGGTTTTAAAATATCTTCTGTTTTTATTCTCCTTTTATATATGCATTCTCTTCTCATTCAAAGAAATATTTTCTCTCCAGATAAAATGAAAATTTAAGACAAAAATATTAACACAGAAAGCAAAGGTGTTCACTGAGAGGACATATGTCCAGGAATACTGGTTTCCTTGGATTACAACAATAGCAATTGCTAGTAATTTTGTATCCCACCGTTCTGCATGTTAGTGAGCCTGTTATGAAAATTAGAGGTAAGTAGGACATATAGAAGGCAATTGAATTCTCCAAGACCTTATCATTGATTCATCACTTATCAGATCAACTTTTAATTAGATTAAATAGGATATATTAGAGTTTTATTTTGCAACTGCATATATTTTTAAAAATGTAAAGAGATGTTAGTATGTTTTGCTTTATGACATCAATTTATTCATTCTCTATTAAATAAAAAGCAGGAAACTACCATGTCTGTGATTGTGTTTCTAATTGAATACAGGTTATATTGTACTTTCTTTAAGGGAACAGACTTTAATATTAGAGTCTGTGATTATATTTATCACTTGTCAGCTCTATAAGCATATCTAAGGTCCAAAACCACACTGTTCCTGGTGCTTCATTTGGAATAAAGATAAAAGTTCCAAAGGTGTGTCATAAAGGCTAAGTGAGATAGATTATAACCGTCCTTAGAATTTCGTTGGAATAAATAATGGCTTTGCTCAATCACAGATAATATTAATAATCTGCCCAGACTTGGAAATCAATTTCAACTAAAAGAAAATAAATCCACTAGCTCTTCTTAAAGTATAGGAAGAGTTCCACATGGTTTATAGAGCACTTGCATTTATATTATTTCAATTAATTCCCAAAACACCCTGAAATTTCAACTCCATGGTAAAAGGAGAAAACTGATGCTTAGGGAAATTGAGTAACATCCAAAGTTACATATATCCATTAAGTGGCCCATTAATGTTTTTAACCCACATTTCTCTAACTGCAGAGCCCACATACACTCTGTGATAGTCAGGTACCCGAGAGTGTCACGAACAAGCAATTAATAGTGTTTTGATCCCATAATCTTATTATCAGTTTGTGCACTTTTCCTATTTCTTTGCTTATTGATGTCTAAATGAAGAACTGAAAGTTTGAGCTTAGGAGTTGGTACGTGTCACCAACCCCTACAGGTACAATCTTTCCATTCACTCACTGGGTTCTCCAAGGGAGTCTTTGCTTTATTCAGGACAAAAGAAGTTCTTAGAGAACACCTGTGTCATGGTCCAAAGCCCAGCAAGACTGAACATTGTAAGTAAATTTAGAGTAATTATGAACTAGACGCTACCCACAACATTGAATTAAACAATTTTCCCTCAAATATATCAGCAAAAACCCTGAACAACTCTTTACTCATAAGGTGGGGGAGAAAGAGTAATATGATCATAAAGCACATTGCTTGGAAGCTATGATTCATGAAGTTTCTCTAATGACCTCTAGGGAGTTTTAACTAAGAAGAGTGAATTTAGTAAACATAGAAAAAGTTAAAACAATTAGACTCTCAAAGTTATTGATTTACTAGGGGATTTGTCCACACAGTGCCACCAAGAGAAAACAACAACATCAACAAAATGTACCACAAATAAAATGGAATCAGTCTAAAGCTCTCAGTCTCTCAAAAGAATGCCCTTTTGGTCCTTAATGTATCCTTTAAAACAAAGTCCCTTTTTCATCTTGGGCATCGAAGAAGTCATCAATATCTAGTTTATCTAAAGGCTCACTGTTCTTTTTTAATTTATTTATTTAAATTCAAGTTAGTTGACAGGTTGATGGGTCAGTGTTAATACTAAATTGCTGGTAACAATTTTGAAAAGTTTATGTAGGGGTTCTTTCAGAAGGAAACCTTGAATGTACTTCATGGCCATTTTATTCAACAAATACAAAGTAATATTGCTACCTTTCATTTTGAATAGATCAAAGAGTCTGTCTTAAGGGTCCTTAGAAGGGGTTCTTGATGTTGACAAAATGAGTGGAAGATGACCGTGTTTAAACCATGTTCTTCCAGAGGGAAATATGGATCTGCATTCAGAAATTAAAAAGATGAGCTAAAGGCTTAGATATATCCTTCATCCTCTCCATGAATACATCCTTGGGATGGCTTCAGGCTTGAGGAATCATATGCACCTTGTTAAACACTTTCTCCCAGTTTATTTCTCCCAAAAGGCTGCTGAATGAATGAATGAATATCATCCATCAGGCTTAGTTGATGCTGGTAAATGAATACAATTTATTGAATTTTCATTAACATCTTTACATAAATAGTATAATATACCTCCACCAAGTCTGTGATACTGGATCATCTCTTCCTACAGCTTCTTTAAGCATGTTCTCTGGTCCTACCATATTGATCTATCAGTACTCATTTTCAGTGATATTCACATGAACCCTTCCTTACCTATTATAACTTCCTTCATAGCTCTTCATACATTCCTTCAAAGGTTTCATTAGTAACCAGAAAGTGTATGTCAGTCATGGTACTATCCTAGAGAAATGTCTTAAAATTTATAGAAAACATTAGAGAAAAAAGAATATGCAAAAAAGTTAAAATAAGGGTAAAAATACATTGATGCATTATTACCTATGGAATAGTAATAATAGGTTTTTTAAACATGGATTTCTAATGCCAGTAAAATAGTGCAGAAATTTCAATCTTGAGATTGAAACCAAATGTTGTCTATTTGATGAGAATGCATTTGGGAACTTCCAGGTGTTATGAGAAACAAGTGCTTTTAATAAAGCAAACCCTGATGAAGGAAGAGTGATGTTACTGAGCAGGAATAAAGTTAATTGAAGGAATGAGTTATAAAGAATTTTAATGAAAGTAATTTTAAAATAATGTTTTATGAAGTTTTCTTTTAATTTGTATATCAAAAATATTGGGACTTCTTTTATATATCTTTGTTATAGGTTTACTCAGTATGGGGAATTTAGGCTTAGTAGGTATATACATCTTGAAAAGTAGGTAAACTAAACCACAACAACAACAACAACCCAAACTATGTAATATGCAGCCAGGAATTTGAAATAAAATAGAGAACTTCACCTGATGGGTATGTTTGATTCAACAACAAACTCGACATCATTGAACACTGAATTACAAAAGTGTTTATTTTAAGGCCTGTATGACTCTTGTAGGCACTGGATTGTGTTGCCATGGCTTTGAGGGTAAGAATCTGTCCTAACTTTCAGACATGCACATGGAGTGGAGGAGCTCACGGGAGACTTCAGCACAAATGTTTGGTGTGCTGGAAAAAATAAGACTAAGATGCTTACAATTTCCCCTGTAGGTAAAATGATATACAATTGAACCAAATTCTGGATCTACACTTGGACCATTGTTAACCACTCTTCGAGATTTTCCTTGTGCTTTCTCTTAGAGGTCTGGCAGGAGAACAATAAATAAGCAACTGAGGAATGAGAAACCACACAAAAACAACAGAATTTATCCTCCTGGGATTGTCAGATGACCCACAGCTTCAGGTGCTGATCTTTGTCTTACTGCTCATCACCTACATGCTCAGCATCACTGGCAACCTGACCATTATCACCCTTACCCTGCTGGAGTCCCACCTCCAGACCCCCATGTATTTCTTCCTCAGAAACTTCTCCTTATTAGAGGTTTCATTCACAACTGTCAGCATACCCAAGTTCCTGAGCACCATAATGACAGGGGATAAAACCATTTCCTTTAATGGTTGCATTGCTCAGTTCTTTTTTTTCATTCTCTTGGGAGTCACTGAATTTTACCTTCTGGCCGCCATGTCCTATGACCGTTACATTGCCATCTGCAAACCTCTGCATTACATGACCATCATGAATCCCAGAGTCTGCATACTCCTTGTCTTCTCTTCATGGCTAATTTCATTCATTATCGTACTCCCCGGACTCATTTTGCTCTCACAAATTAATTAATGTAGGTCTAATATTATTGACCATTTTACCTGTGATTATTTTCCCCTGCTGCAACTTGCCTGTTCAGACACAAAATTCCTAGAAATACTGGGGTTTTCCTGTGCTCTGTTCACTTTAATGTTCACGTTGGCTTTGATATTTTTGTCCTACACATATATCATCAGAACAATTTTAAGAATCCCTTCTACTAGTCAGAGGACAAAGGCCTTTTCCACCTGTTCTTCCCATATGATTGTCATCTCCATCTCCTATGGCAGCTGTATTTTCATGTACATTAAACCCTCAGCAAATGACAGAGCATCTCTGAGCAAGGGCGTTGCTGTGCTAAACACCTCAGTGGCCCCCATGCTGAACCCATTTATTTACAGCCTAAGGAATCAGCAAGTCAGGCAAGCCTTCATGGACAGGGCAAGGAGGATTGTATTTTTCTCTAGAAAATGAAAGGTTGTTTGTCATGAATGAGACACATACTGCAGGACAATTTAAAATACACAAATAGAAATTTAAGTAACCTCTTCAAATACAAATAACCTTCTTATCATTATTCTATGTTCATTCTTTCTGTTTCTACCAGTTTACAATCACCGATAATATATTTCCCATTCAATTGCAATGACTTCATAGGCTTCTGGTCCCCAGAATTTTGAACACTTTGTTAGTTGCAACCTCTTGAGCAACAATTGTTTTATAATGTAAAGTTTACTTTGAGTTTTGTTTAGAAAAACCATTATCACCAGGTTGGAGGAGGCCATGTACTATTGATATGATACTTTACTTACTATATAGAGAAAATATAATGTGATTTTCATTGATATTTGACAGGAATTCCCTTCACCATCTTGTCATTTCTTTATTAAAAATTTTTTCAAATTCCATATGATGTATATAAAAATGAATGCTTTCATTCAAAAGCCAAAAAAACACTTGGTCACTAATTATAAGGCATGTCTATATAATTTATCTATTGGTTAAAAAAAGCAGAGATCTTTAACACTATATACTTTTGTAGGCATGATGCTAAATAGATTTCCTTATTTACAAATCCCATAATAACTCAGTAGATTTTGGTAGATATACAGGTAGATACATACATACAGGCACACATACTATAGAAAATAGTGAAGCAATAGCTCTTTTTGGTATGTAGGATAAGTTTAGTGTCTCTAATTCCATGGAATATAGGGCTCACTTTCTGATTATGCAGAAATATATATGTATAGCTCCTTCTCTAGTTTTGGATGAGTTTGAAAAGGTCATGTATCAATTATTTTTTTATGTTTATTTATAAGAGAGAGAAAGAGCACACACATGATAGAGAGAGCAGGGGAGGGGCAGAGAGAGAGGGAGACACAGAACCCAAAGCAAGCTCTAGGCTCCGATCTGTCAGCACAGAGCCCTACAGGGACTCAAACTCACAGACTAGATCATGACCTGAGCCGAAGTCAGACACTGAACCAACTAAGCCACCCAGGCATCCTGTATCTAATTATTTAATGCCTCAACAAAATCATTTAAGTTTTGTAGAAACTTTGTAAAAGCTTCAGAGAACAAAATTTTCCATTTCATATTAAATTAGAATTTCACATTTTAAATCATTCTTTCATCATTCTACATAAGATATTAAGTGTCTACAGTATTAGGCTCTTAATACCTTAAGTTTTATGTGTGAGAAAGTGATGTAAGAATTATGGATATGTAAAAGTATTTTACCTTCTATAAACAACTTTTCAGTAACAGAAAATATACTATAATCCTAATTAGAGGTGCAAAATCCCTGATGATCTCTATGCAATTTACTCATGTAAGAAATATAGCATAGGATTTATGGGGAGAAAACAAAATAAATAATGAAAAACTGAAGGAGACTCAAACTGTAAGGGAAAACTTATACATGGTTTCTCAATTTCATCCTATCTGATGAATAATTTTATGTTAAATAAGGCAAATTTTGACAAATGTAGGCTTTCTAAAACCTCTCAATATATACTTCCCCACTGATAAGATAGTTGTCAGATAAATCTGGCATATATAACTTACTATTGGGATTGAAATGCACCTGTCAAGCATAGAGCATATTTATCAATAAATAGTAGTGACTGTTATTAATATTAGTCTCTATCTCTAACTGTTATAGTTGGGAATCAATACAGATTATAATTATAAATGGTGAGAGTATTTAACACAAGATCTCTCCACCTATCCATATATATATACATACATATATACATATATATGTATATGCATACATACATATGTAAGTTTATATATGTATTTTTAATATAGCTTATTGTCAAGTTGGTTTCCATATAACACCCAGTACTCATCACAACAAGTGTACCCCTCCATGCCCATATTTTTAAGAGTACAATAAAGTATCATTAAGCATAGGCAAAATGTACTAGAGAAAACAATGTTCTTCAACAATATTCATCTTCAACATCTTTAGCCCTTATTCTTCTAACAGAACTGAATTTTTTTAAATGCTTATTTTTGAGAGGGAGAGAGAGACAGAGCAAGAGCAGTGAGAGGCAGAGAGAGACGGAAACACAGAATCCAAAGCAGGCTGAGCTGTCAGTACAGAGCCTAATGCAGGACTGGACCTCATGGACCACAAGGTCATGACCTGAGCTGAAGCTGGAGGCTTAACCGACTGAGCCTCCCAGGTGCCCTGCAGAAGTGAACTTTATACCAGCTACTATCAATTCCCCTTTGCCCACCTGAACCTATCCCACGGCAGCCACCATCTATCTTCCATTTTTATGAGTTTGACCAATTTTAACACCACATAAAAGTGGATTTATCCATTTTTTGTTCTTCTGTGATGTGATTGACTTATTTCATCTAACCTAATGTCCTCCAGACTCATCAACACTGTCACATATCATTAAAAAAAGAGAAAACAAAGAGAGGGAAATGAACAAGCACACAGCGATCAGAGTTCATCCTGCTGAGCCTTTCTGATGATTCTGATCTGATTGTGATTTTCCTCTTTTAATTCATCACATACATTTTCTGTGTCACTGGAAATCTGACTAATCATCACTCTAACCTGGTAGATGTCCATCCACAAATGCTTATGTATTTCTTACCTGGAACTTCTCTTTCTTAGAAATCTCCTTTATATATATATTTGTATAGATATAGATATAGATATAGATATAGATATAGATAATATTCCTAGGTTTCTGAGGGCAATTATCACCAAAACCAAAATCATTTCTCATCATAATTGTATAGCCCAACAATTCTTTTTATTTTCATGGAGGTGACTGAACTTTGCATCCTAATTGCCACGTCCTTTGACCACTGTGTTGCCATTTGTAAACCCCTTCATTACATAACCATCACAAATAGGAACCCAACCCATTTACAGCCCAGGTGTGTAGCTGGGCATGTTTCTGATCACTTTTCTTACCCTTCATGCTTCTGTTCCAGCCAGATAACTCTGTTTCTAATATCACTGATCACTTTGCGTGTGACTATCTTTCCCTTGTACAACCATATTCTCAGATGCAAGGTTCCTAGAAGTAATTGACTTTTATTTGTTTTGATTACTTTGCTATTCACTGTGGCCTTTGTGATTTTGTCCTACATGTATATCACATCTGCCAGTCAGAGAAGAAAAGTTTTTCTCCTCTTGTATTTCCTACATGATTGCCATTTCCATTTCCATATACACTAATTACTCTGCAGGGGGGAAAAGCCATCATTGACAAAAGTAGTAGCGATTTCAATAACTCTGTTGTCCTTATGTTGAGCCCTTTGACTTACCCACTAAGGAACCAGAAAATACACAAACCTTCAAAGATTTGGCCCTTAAATTTTGTTTCATACAAACAAATCAAAGTTTTGATTAATATTAATTAATGTTATCATGAAGATTTAGTGAGAGAAAACTGAAATTGTAACTTTCTAATCCTCACACTTTTCCTATAGCTATATTAAATCCTGAGTTGATTAGCTAAACATTGCATGTTCCATGTAAGTGATTTATAATTGTAAACATAAAACCAGTGGTAATGGAACACAAATCATTTTGTTTACTGTTCTAAGTAATAAAAATATTCAACCAAAATTCAAATCCAAAAGATATATGCACCCCTACATTTTTTGTAGCATTTTCAATGAAACATTACTCAGATATAAAAAAGGATGGGGTCTTGCTATTTACCACAACATCAATGGACATAGAGGAGATTATGCTAAGCAAAATATTCCAGAGAAAGACAAATATCACCTGATTTCACTTATATATAGTATCTAAAAAAACAAAATTAAGAAACAAGCAATCAAAGCAGAAACAGACTCATTAATACAGTGAACTAATTGATGCTTCACAGATGGGAGGGTTTGAGGTGATGGGCAAAATAGGTGAAGATCAATGGGAGGTACAGGCTTGTAGTTATGGAATAAATAGGCCCTGAGAATAAAAGGTACAGAGTAAGGAATATAGTCAATGCTATTATAAATGTGTGGGTTTGTGACAAGTGATAGCTACTCTTACAGTGACCACAGCACAGTGTATACACTTCCTGAACTGCAATGTTGTACACCTTAAACTCATGTAACATTGTGTGTCAGCAATTTCAAACAAATACAGGAAACAAAGAAATAAATTGATAAATTATCATTGATAAATGAGTAGAATTGAACTGAGATGCCAATGTTTCCCCCATTTCCAGCAAGGAAAAGATCATATGTGACTGTGAATACCCTAAAGGAGAAGAAAAAGTGAGATTATTCAAGCAAATGGATAAATAAAACCACAAGTATTCAGAAATAGAAAAAGTGAGGGTAGAAGGTATGAAGTGAGTTTGAAATTCCAGAAAGGGGCCAAATATACTGTACCGTGGCCCTGTTAAAATTACACACATATTGAGGGTACTAAGAAACTTTTTTTTCCCCTGAAAAATGAGAAGCATGAGTTTCTCAGACCCATGGTCTCTGAGCTAAAAACATTACTTACCAAGATAACATGACATTGGTGCTATAAGTAACTCACTGTCCAAACTCTCAGATTGTTTCTAGCCCAATGATATGAAAGCAGTTGATTATTTATTTAAAAAGCAACAAAAAAGATGCATATCTTACATAAGAATAAATTCCAGATAGATTAAAGAAGTAAATGTGAAGTGCACATATGAGAAATAGTAAACATGATTGAATATTTAGACAGTTTTGAGGTATGTGTGGAAAGGTCTCCTAAGAGGAATAAGTCACCAAGAATTCATAGTACAATTTTTTCAGTGAAAGCACCTCAGAAAAAAGTTAAGGAGAGGCTCTGAAAACTTGGTGCAACAAAAGAAATCCACCATGGGTTTATGCCCATTATACACAAATATTCCCTACAAGTCAAAGGGAAGACATAATCTTCCCAAAAGTAAACACAAGTTATGAATAGGCGATTCATGGATGAGGAATACAATTATTTAAAATGCTCAGTCTCTTAAGTATTATGCTAAGAGAAATAAATCAGAGAAAGAGAAATGTCATATGATTTCACTTATATGTAGAACTTAAGAAACAAAACAAATGAGCAAAGGGGGGAAAAGGAGAGAGACAATTCAAGAAACAGACTCTTAACTATAGAGAACAAACTGATGGTTACTAGGCAGGAAGATGGAGTAAATAGGTGATGGGGATTAAGGAATATACTTGTTGGGATGAGCACCAGGTGTTGTACAGAAATTTTGAATCTCTATAGTGTACATCTGAAACTATTACAGTGTATGTTAACTAACTGGAATTTAAATAAAAACTTTTTAAAAATATTGAAGTGATTGTAAATTTAAGTGTAGATGCATATGGGAGTATTGCTGCTTTTAGCTTATTGAGACTCCATAGTTCATAATCTTTCTTTCAAGTAACATGTTCTTTTATTACAATGTAAGTGTTTGTAAACTTAAGTGTAGAGGCGTATGGAATTTGTCATATGCTTAACTCATTGAAATGACACTCCTGGATCCATCTTTTAAGTAAAATCTTCTGCCATTAAAATATACATGTTTGTAAACATACGTGTAGAAGGATAGGGAATAGTCCTGTGCTTAATTCATTAAACCTACATTAGGTATTAAAAAGTATTCAATCTTTCTAAAAACTGGAGACTATAAAATTGTAAAGTATGTAACATTTATCTACTGAATACTTATTGTATCTTAAGTAGTCTGTAAGCACTTTCATTCTATATCCTTTGATCTTTACAATATCCTATGAGTTAAGACTATTAGTCTTCTCATTTTATGAGTAGACAAATTGATGCTCAGAAAAGTTAAATAATTTTGCAAGTTTATAAAGATATTGGGTCTCTTAACCTCAAAATCTGGGCACTGTGATCTGGTTTTTATGATAGTGTCTTTATCACTAAGTGAATTGTGGCTTAATTTTTGTCTCTCCATTTGTAAAAACTGTAAAAGATTTCTAATATCTCTGATGGCTAGGGTGCAATGAAACGTGTTAATTCCTGTCTGTTTGGAGAGAAATTTTGAAGTACATATCAAAATTTAGTGCTCTCATATATGTTATACCAATACCTGTATATATGCAAATGAATTTATACAAAAAGACTTAGCATTGTAGCTAATGATGTGAAATTGGTAGTACTGGATTTCCCAAAACTTACCCAGCAATGAAACTACTAAATTATTCTGTCATTCTTTGCAATTATAAAAGAATGAGTCCTACCTAGATAATTTGACAATGAATGATATCCACTATATATTGTTAACTTGAAATAAAATAGGAAAATTGCAGAATATTTTCTGTAACAAAATTGCATTACTATATAAGGAAAAACACTCTGGAGTGTATGAATGTGACTGTTTTTAGGAGTGAATAGATATAAAAATACCTGGTAGGAAAAAAATCTGATAGAACATACTATAGATAGGAACACCTTGTGGCTCAATTGGTCAAGCATCTGAAGTCAGCTCAGGTTAGCATCTCGCAGTTAAGGAGTTCAAGCTCCATGTGGGACTCTCTGCTGACAGCTCAGAACTTAGAGTCTGTTTCAAATTCTGTGTCTCGTTCTCTCTCTGCCACTCTCCTGCTTGTGCTCTGGCTCTCTCTCTTGCTCTCAGAAATAAATAAATATTTAAAAAAAGAAGAAGAATATACTATAGCTGTTTAATCCAGGTTAATTTGAAAATATGAAGGAGTATTGGTCTGAAATCAAAGGACCATTCTACAGGTCCCAAATACTATAATTTTATACTTTATTCTCTGACATTTTTTCCCATTACATTAAGCATATATTACTTTTAAAATGAAATATGAAAAGCTAAATTTTCAAATGCTCTTCTGATTTGTCAAGATATCAGAATGCTGTTTTTATACAACAATTAGCAAAGTAGAACACTCTTAACATACCTCCTCCACAAAATACACCAAATTAGACCTATTGGTGGTACAATTGCTCCTGAAGAACTGAGAGGTGACTGAACAGCTTCTAAACAACCAAGGACAGAGAACAGAATAAACACAGAGACACAGTAACAAAGAGGCCCCACACCCCAAATGGGAACATAAGTGGGGATGGATAGTGCTCATGGACTTGGAATAGGCTCTTCTGTCTTTGCACACGCACAAAACGCCACATTTAGAAAAAACAAAGAGCTGCAGGCATACTCTCTTCCCATTTACCTTAAAAGCCTGGATTAGAGTAGAATCCTGGTCCAGTGGCTTGAGACCTCGGTGAGCAATCCCTGTCAAATATCAATAGCATTTGTCACAAGAACAAATAATCCTGAAACTTGTATGGAACCAAAGAAGAACCCCAAACAGCCAAATCCTGATAAAGAAGAACAAAGTTGGAGGTATCACAAACTCAGATTACAAGATATACTACAAAGGTACAGTAGGCAAAACAATGTGTTCTTGGCACAAAAAATACACATAGATCAATCATATATGATCAATCATATATTCAATTGATTTATGACAAAGGATATAAGAAAATACAATGGAGAAAAAACAGCATTTTCAATAAATAGTGCTGGGAAAAGCGGACAGCTATATGTAAAAGAATGAAACTAAACCAAATTCTAACACCATACACTAAAACTAAAAAATTAAAATTAAAAAACAGTTTCTTTTTAAAGCTACAAGCAATACAAATTAATTAACACTTTTTTTTTGCACAATATCTACAGTGTATGTCAAGTTTTTTCCACTCAGCTAATAGAGTTGAATGTTTATTTTACTACTTATAAATTACGGAAAGGTCATATGTCTTTTGCTTTCTAATTAGGATTAGGGCATGTGTTATGTCTTTTTTTATATAATCCCCTTGTTTTTCTCTATTATATTTAAAAATATATAACAGATGAATATTAGGTAGCCACCATTATATCTATGTGACATGAAAGTTTAATAGGGGCTTCATAAATAATAATATCTCTTCTACTGAGAGCAATTATGCTGTGCCATATGCTAAACTAGGTTAGTCCTTCGTACTATAGTATTTAATCTGCAAAGCTATATGGCGACACATAGACTAATTATATCTTTCTTACAAGTTTGCCAACTGATATTCAGAAATGTCGAGTAATTTGCCTTAGGTCTTGAGGTATAACAGCCAATGTGATAACCTGACCTGAAAAACAAAACAAAGACAAAAACTTGTGTTTCTTTAATATATATTTACAACTCTGTGGGAACCTGCAAATATCTGTAGCTTTTACTCAGGACATGCACAATTTTGTTGATGCTTTTACATGCACATATATCATTTGAGCATGACAATATTGTTATAGTCTATCAGGGAAGTTACTAATTCCTGATATTATAGCTGTAGTGTAAATTAGAACTGTAATCAATCAAAACAAGAAACTCTTCGACTGCCATTTCTGGTGAGAAGAGAGGAAGAAGGAACAAAATGTATAAAGTATTAGCAATATACCAAAATTCTATTTGGAAGGCAGATTAAAATATGGATTAAAGAATGGACTATGTGGTAGATTATCCATTTTGTTAAAATGTCAGATGCTAGAGATGCATTCAGTAGTTTTGTGTAAGGAGCTAGGTTGTTAATCTCTGAAAAATAATTTCACAAAAATGAACTTCACCCTTAATGTGGTTGTTTTCTTGCTTTTTTTTTCTGTCTCACTGGACACAGTCACCAGCTTCCTTTTCAAATCTCAATACTATTGTGTATTATGTTTTATATTCCTTAGTGTTTTGTGTAGAGTTCTCTTCTGGCAATGTGTATTCACTGAATTATTCCCCTTGAGGCAGCAGTGAAGAGAACATATAAACCATTAAGTAGCTTAGGCTACATAAAACCTATGTAGGAGCGATACCAGACAGTTTTAAAAGATCTTCTGATTTCTTTAATCTTTCATATATTTGCTTTCTCACTCTCTGTACTAAAAAAATATATTCCTCATAGAAAATGGAAAATTTAAGATAAAAACACTAATATAGAAAGCAAAGGGGTTCACTGACAGCACATAAGTCCAGGAATGCTGTTTTTCTTGGATTACAATAGCAATTGCTAGTATTTTTTGTATCCAGTCATTCTGCGTGTCAGTGCACCTGTTATGAAAATTAGAGGTAAGTTGAATGTATAGAAGGCAATGGAAGTCTCCCAAACCTTCCCATAGATTCATCAGCTATCAGTTCAACTTTTAATTAGATTAAATAGAGTATATGGAGTTTTATTTGCAACTGGATATATATATTTTTAAATGTAAAGAAATGTTAGTATGTTTTGTTTTATTATATTAATTATTCATTCTCTATTAAATAAAAAGCAGGTAATTACCACCTCTGTGCTTATGTTTCTAATTGAAACATACAAGTTATATCATACTTTCTTTAAGAGAACAGCCTTTAATTTTAGAGAGTCTGTGATTATACTTATCACTTGTCAACTATATACATATATTTAAGATACAAAACTACACTGACCCTGGTTCTTCATTTGGGAATAGAGATAAAAGTTCCAGAAGTGTGTCATAATACCTAAGTGAGCTAGAATATAACAGTCTTTAGGATTTCATTGGAATGAATAATGGCTTTGCTCAATCACAGTTACTATGAATGTTTTGCCCAGACTTGCAAATCAATTTCAACTAGAGAAAATAAATACACCAGCTCTTCCTAAAGCATAGGAAGTGTCACATGGTTTATAGAGCACTTTCCTTTCTATTAATTCAAGTAATTCCCAAAACGCCCTGAAATTTCAACTCCATGGTAAAAAGAGAAAACTAATGCTTAGGGAAATTGAGTAACATCCAAAGTTACATATATCCATTAAGTGGCCCATTCATATTTTTAACCCACATTTCTCTAACTGCAGAGCCCACATACACTCTGTGATAGTCATGTACCCGAGAGTGTCACGAACAAGCAATTAATAGTGTTTTGATCCCATAATCTTATTATCAGTTTGTGCACTTTTCCTATTTCTTTGCTTATTGATGTCTAAATGAAGAACTGAAAGTTTGAGCTTAGGAGTTGGTACGTGTCACCACCCCCTACAGGTACAATCTTTCCATTCACTCACTGGGTTCTCCAGGGGAGTCTTTGCTTTATTCAGGACAAAAGAAGTTCTTAGAGAACACCTGTGTCATGGCCCAAAAGTCCAACAAGACTGAACGTTGTCAGTAAATTTAGAGTAATTATGAAGCTGAACTATATGTTACCCACAACATGGAATTAAACAATTTTCCTTTCCTCCATTGTATGAGCCTAATCTCTGAACAACTCTTTACTGATGAAGTTAAAAAGGAACAGAGAGAATGATCTGATTATAAAGCACATTGCTTGGGAGATATGATTTGTGAAGTTTTCACTAACGACCTCTAGGGAGGTTTAACTTAGTAAACAGAAATGGTTGAAGCAATTAGACTCTCAAAGTTATTGCATTAGTCCAGCCAGGACAACTAAGACATTATTAACAACAATAAAAACAATAAGGACAAATTCACCACAAATAAAATGGAATCAGTCTAAGACTCTTAGTCTTTCAAAGGAACATCCATCTGGTTCTTAATGTATCCTTTCAAACAAAGACCCTTTCATGTCTTGGGCATCAAAGAAGTCATCAGTACTTAGTTTATCTAAAGGGTCACTTTTTAAAAAAATTTACTTGTTTAAATTCAAGTTAGTCACATATTAAGGGGTCGTTGTTAACACTAAATTGGTAGTTAACAACTTTGAAAGGGCTTAGGTAGGGTGCTTTCAGAATGAAGCCTTACAGGTACTTTGTGGCTACCTTATTCAATATATATGAAGTATTACTGTTAACTTTCATTTTGAATAAGTCAAAGAGGCTGTCTGAGGAGTCCTTGAAGTGGTTCTTGATTTTGACTAAATTAGCGGAAGACAGTATAGAGGTTAACCTAACCAATGTTCTTTCAGGGAGAAATATGGATCTACATTCAGAAATAAAAAAGATGATCTAATGCTTAGAGATACCCTTCATCCTCTGCATGAATACAACCTTGGGATGGCCTCAGGCTTGAGGAATCATATGCACCTTGTTAAACACCAAAGTTTATTTCTTCCAAAAGGCTGCTGAATGAATGAAAGAATAACATTCATCGGGCTTATTTGATTTTGGTAAATGAATACAGTCCATTGAATTTTTATTAACATTCTTACATAAATAGTATAGCATACCTCCCTCAAGCCTGTGATAGTGGATTATCTCTTCTTACAGTTCTTTAAAAAATTTTTTGATGTTTATTTTTGAGACAGAAAGAGAGTGAGAGAGAGAGAGAGAGAGAGAACAAAGAGAACAAGCAGGAGAGGGGCAGAGAGAAGGAGACATAGAATCTGAAGCAGATTCCAGGCTCTAAGCTGTCAGCACAGAGCTGTTCAAAACCACCAACCAGGAGATCATGACCTGAGCTGAAGTGGGACACTTAACCAACAGAGCCACCCAGATGCCCTTCTTTACAGTTCTTTAAGTGTGTTCTCTGGTCCTACGAAATTGGCCTGCCAGCAGTTGTTTTTAGATGTTCATATGAACTCTTCCTTATCTGTTAACACCTTCCTTAGCAGCTCTCCATGCATTCCTACAAAGGTTTAATCAGTAGCCAGAGTGTGTGAGTCATGGTATTGTTTTTGAGAAAAATCTTAAAATTGATATGAATGTAAGAAGAAAAAAGAATAAGCAAAAAAACTTGAAATTGTGGTAAAAATACAGTGCACTGACACATTATTACCTACAGAAGAGTAATATACAGTATTTTTATTCCTGGATCTCCAATGCCAATAAAATAGTGCAGAAATTTCTATCTTCAGAATGATATTTTCTATTTGATAAGAATCCTTTCGGGACTTCCAGGTGTTATGAAATACTAGAACTTTCAATGAAAAGGAATCCCTGATGAAAGACAAGTGATGTTATTGAGCAGAAATAATGTTAATTAAAAGAATGAATATTAAAGAAATTTATGAAAGTAATTTTATTTCCTTAAAGCTTATTTATTTATTTTGAGAAAGGAAGAGAGACAGTGTAACTTGAGGAGGGGCAAAGAGAGAGGGGGAGAGAGAATCCCAAGAAGACTGTGCTGGCTACATGGGGCTTGACCCCAAATCCATGAGATCATGACCTGAGCTGAAATCAAGAGTTGGACTCTCAATCAACGGAGCAACCTGGACTCCCCTAAGGAAAATAATTTTAAAATAATGTTTTATGATGTCTTTAAAAATTATATATCCAAAAATATTGGGCTTCTTTTACATGTCCTTTGTTACAAATTTACTCAACACAGGGAATTTAGGTCTAGTAAATAAACAAACCTTGAAAAGTAGATAAAGTAGGAAACCATACCTTGTAAAAGAAAGACACAACCTACATTATATGCAGGTAGGAATTGGGCATGAAGTAGAGTACCTCACCTGTTGGTGTGATTCAACAACAAACTCAACATCACTTAATTAATGAATTAGACAAGTGTTTATTTTGAGCCTATATGACTCTTCTGGGCATTAGATTGTGTTACAATGGTTTTGAAGGCAACTCTGTCCTAACTTTCAGACATGCACAATGTGGTGAGGAGTTCACAGGAAATTTCAGCACAGATGTTTGATGGGAAGGGAAGAATAAGTCTAAGATTCTCATGAGACTCATACAAAGGCTATTAACCCAGTGTTGTGAAGTTGAGAAGAAGGTGATTTGAGGTGTCATTGAAATCTACTACCCACAAGGCTAGTTACATGTACATATTTTATTTCAGGCAAGTTTCACAATCATTCTCAGAAAGATTACTGTCACTAAGGAGGAGCAGAGAAATTAAGTGGCCTTTGCTAGCAGTGTTAAAGTGCAGCAATTATCTAACATGTGGTGATTGTATCATAGCTGATTGAGAGAAGTGAATTGTTGGAGGACTGAGAGTGTGATGGAGTACAGGAAGCAGATACACCATGGTGGCGAGAATTTAGCATGTTCACAAAGTGGAAAAACAAAGCTAAGATTCACTTGCCTAGAGCCTCACAGGTACTATATAACCAGGTGATTCCACTTCATCGTTTTGTTGTTGTTATTGTTCCTATGTGAGTTTATCCATGTTCATTTATTCACTACTAGTTATTTTAGGTAAACCTTTTAAGATAAGACACCATCTAATCCCAGAGGTTTTCAGCACAGTGGTTAGAGAAAATTTTCTCCATTGAGCAATCCTATTATGGCTTTTTAAAAATATTAAGCATGTTTCTAAACACTTCATATATATTAACTCATTTAATACTCATGATGATCTTATGAGATAGGCCTGTATACAGAGAAATAAACTATATTTATAGAAACAACACAGACCATATGACTTCATACCTAATAAGTGGCTTGGATTCAAACCTAGGTATCCTCAATTTTCCTTATGGAAATAACTATGATAATGTCATATAAATTTTAATTTTTAAAAAAAAGAGAAGGGGCGCCTGGGTGGCTCAGTCAGTTAAGGATCTGATTTAGGCTCAGGTTATGATCTCACAGTTCGTGGGTTCGAACCCCGCATCGGGCTCTGATCTGACAGCTAAGAGCTTGGAGCCTGATTCTAATTCCGAGTCCCCCTCTATCTCTGACCCTCCCCTGCTCACACTGTCTCTATCTCTCTCAAAAATAAATAAAACATTTAAAAAAATTAAAAAAGAGAGAGAAATTAAAACTTACTATTTTGAAACCACATGCAAATAACGAAATTAAACTATTGACCCCATTTTCTTGGAGAACACTTACCTAACTCTTTAACTGAGGGAAATTCTTCAATAGTAATAATAATAATAATAATGAGAAATCCCTTGTATGGGAATATTGGTCATAAAGATGACACATAGGTTAAAAAATTATAAAACATTGCCATGGATTCAGATGTGATCAAGCTCAGTTCTAACAAGACCTAAGGTTGCTGGTGGTGATGACTGTAATATATCTGACTTGGTGATGTACTAGGAAGAATTGTAAAAGTTGAGTGTTAGCAAAAGTGGATCAAAGGTGAAGGACAAAACACACTTTACATTAAAAAATACAGTATCCTTCCATTTTTAGGATTCTCAGAGTCATTAAGCTTTAAGATACAGAGAAAAGGAAACGGTATACAATTGGAACAAAAGCACAAAGGTGGTTCTCACTAGGAGGAAACCTCATGGGCATGTCTCTAAAAGTTAAAAAGTACTATTTGGAGTTAGAGAAGCCCGAGGAAAATCTCCGCTCTAGCATTTCAAGGTTTGTGATAAGGAACGTTTTCAAACTTGCCTAAACAAGAGTTGTCTCCTTTAAAACAGAAGAAATTAACAGATCGTTCTTATTATCAATTCACTTAAAATTTCTTCTGTAGAGGAAATGACATACTATTTCAGTCAAATTCTGGCTCCACACTTGGACCTTTGTTGCCCACTCTTCAAGTTTGTTCCTTGGGCTTTCTTCTGGAGGTCTGGAGAGAACGACAAAAAAGCAGCTGAGGAATGAGAAACCACACAAAAACAACAGAATTTATCCTCCTGGGATTGTCAGATGACCCACAGCTTCAGGTGCTGATCTTTGTCTTCCTGCTCATCACCTACATGCTCAGCATCACTGGCAACCTGACCATTATCACCCTTACCCTGCTGGAGTCCCACCTCCAGACCCCCATGTATTTCTTCCTCAGAAACTTCTCCCTATTAGAGGTTTCATTCACAACTGTCAGCATACCCAAGTTCCTGGGCACCATAATGACAGGAGATAAAACCATTTCCTTTAATGGCTGCATTGCTCAGTTCTTTTTTTTCATTCTCTTGGGAGGCACTGAATTTTGCCTTCTGGCCGCCATGTCCTATGACCGTTACATTGCCATCTGCAAACCTCTGCATTACATGACCATCATGAATCCCAGAGTCTGCATACTCCTTGTCTTCTCTTCGTGGCTAATTTCATTCTTTATCGTACTCCCCGGACTCATTTTGCTCTCACAACTTAATTATTGTAGGTCTAATATTATTGACCATTTTACGTGTGATTATTTTCCCCTGCTGCAACTTGCCTGTTCAGACACAAAATTCCTAGAAATACTGGGGTTTTCCTGCGCTGTGTTTACTCTAATGTTCACGTTGGCCTTGATATTTCTGTCCTACACATATATCATCAGAACAATTTTAAGAATCCCTTCTACTAGTCAGAGGACAAAGGCCTTTTCCACCTGTTCTTCCCACATGATTGTCATCTCCATCTCCTATGGCAGTTGCATTTTCATGTACATTAATCCATCAGCAAAAGACAGAGTGTCTCTGAGCAAGGGCGTTGCTGTGCTAAACACCTCAGTGGCCCCCATGCTGAACCCATTTATTTACAGCCTAAGGAACCAGCAAGTCAGGCGAGCCTTCATGGACAGGGCAAGGAAGATAGTATTTTTCTCAGGCAAATGAAATGCTGTGGTGTCAAAAATAAGATGCACACTTGCACGGGAATTTAAAATACACAAACATGAAATTTTTGCAAACTCTTCAAATCACAACGGTCTTCTTGTCATCCTTATACTTTCGTTCTTTGTTTATAACAGCTTACAAGCACTATAACATATTTCTCATTCAGTTGCATAACTTCATATGTCTTTCTGGTTCCCTCTTCTGAACAGTTTCTTAGTTCCAACTTCTCTAGCAATAATTGTTTTATAAAGTAATACTTTAAGTTTTGCATAGAAAAACCATTATCACCAGAAATGGAGGAGATGCTGTGTTAATATTGTTATGGTATTTTACCTACTCTATACAGAAAACAGAGTTTTGTTGTTTCATTGATATTTGACAGAATGTCCCTTAAGTATCTTGCCATTTCTCTAGGGAAAAATTATTCAAACACCATATGATTTATAGAAAGTGTGAATGCTTATATTTAAAAACCAAGAAATATTGCTCACTTAATAGAGTATGTCCATGTAATTTAACTATTGGCTAAAATTTTTTTTAGATATCTAACAATATAAATAGATCTTCATATTTCCAAATCCTAATAACTCAGTAGATATAGGTAGACATACAGGTAGATACATATATACATACATATGTATACACATGCTGTGGATAATAGTGAAGCAATAGCTGTTTTAGATATGTAAGATAAGTTACTTTCTCTAATTCCATCAAAGGTAAGCTCCACTTTCTGACTCTGATGAAATATATATGTATGGTTTCTTCTCTAGTTTTGGACGAGTTTCCAGCAGGACATGTATCTAAATTATTTAATGTCTAAACAAAATACTTAGGCTTTGTACAAAATAAAACCTTCACAAGAAGCAAAAGTATCCATTTCATGTAAAATAGAATTTCACCTCATAATATCCTTTCACTCATTTTACGTAAGGTATTAAGTGTCTAGAGTATTTTGGAAAGGTGTGTGTGTGTGTGTGTGTGTGTGTGTGTGTGTACATTTAGATAAGAATTTTGGACACTTAAAATGCAATTTGAATTATATAAACTACTTTTTAGTAATAGAAAATATACTACAATCCTAATTAGTAACCCAACTTACCTAATGATCTCTATATAATTTATTCAATTGAGAGATACAGCACAGGAATTGTTGAGAAACAAGATCTCTTACATCTTTGGTTAGGTTTATTCCTAGGCATTTTATGTTTTTTTGTGCAATTGTGAATGGGTTCAGTTTCTTGATTTCTCTTTCTGTTGTTTCCTTGTTGGTGTTTAAAAATGCAACAAATTTCTGTACATTGATTTTGTACCCTGAAACTTGGCACAAAAAACCATAAAATATCTAGGAATAAACTTAACCAAAGGTATAGGAGATCTGTATGATGAAAACTATAGAAAACTTATGAAGGAAATTGAAGAAGACACAAAGAAATGGAAAAACATTCCATGCTCCTGGATCAGAAGAATGAATATTGTTAAAATGTCAATATTCCCCAGAGCAATCTACACATTCAATGCAATCCCAATCAAAATTGTACCAGCATTCTTCTCAAAGCTAGAACAAAGTGTCCTAATATTCGTATGGAACCACAAAAGACCCCGAATAGCCAAAGTAATATTGAAAAAGAAAACCAAATTTAAAGGCATTTCAATCCCAGACATTGGTTTCTACTACAAAACTGTAATCATCAAGACAGTATGGTATTGGCACAAAAACAGACACATAGACCAATGTAAGAGAATACAGAACTCAGAACTGGATCCACAAATGTATGGCCAATTAATCTTTGACAAAGCAGAAAAGAGTATCCAGTGGAAAAAAGACAGCCTCTTTAACAGATGGTGCTGGGAGAACTGGACAGCAACATGTAGAAAAATGAAACTAGAACACTTTCTTACACCATACACAAAAATAAGCTTAAAATGGATGAAGGACCTGAATGTGAGACAGGAAACCATTAAAACCCTAGAGGAGAAAGAAGGAAACAACTTCCTTGACCTCAACTGCAGCAACTTCTTACTTGACACATCCCCAAAGGCAAGGGAATCAAGAGCAAAAATGAACTATTGGGACCTCATCAACATAAAAAGCTTCTGAACTACAAAGGAAACAATCAACAAAACTAAGAGGCAGCTGACAGAATGGGAAAAGATAGTTGCAAATAACATATTGGTTCCAAAATCTATAAGGAACTCACCAAACTCCACATCTGAAAAACAAATAATCCAGTGAAGAAAATGGGCAGAAGCCATGAACAGACACTTCTCCAAAGAGAACATCCAGATGGCCAACAGACACATGAAATGATGCTCAATGTCCCTCATCATCAGGGAAATACAAATCAAAACTACACTGAGATACCACCTCACGCTGGTCAGAGGGGCTAAAATGAACAAATCAGGAGACTTTAGATGCTGGCGAGGATGTGGAGAAATGGGCACCCTCTTACACTGTTGGTGGGAATGTAAACTGGGGCAGCCGCTTTGGAGAACAGTGTAGAAGTTCCTCAAAAAATTAACAATAGAACTCCCCTATGACCCAGCAATAGCACTGTTAAGAATTTACCCAAGGGATACAGGAGTGCTGATGCATAGGGGCACATGTACCCCAATGTTCATAGCAGCACTTTCAACAATAGCCAAATCATGGAAACAGCCTAAATGTCCATCAACTGATGAATGGATTAAGTGGATGTGGTTTATCTATACAATGGAATACTACATGGTAATGAGAAAGAATGAAATCTGGCCATTTGTAGCAACGTAGATGGGACTCGAGGGTGGTATGCTGAGCGAAATAAGTCAGGCAGAGAAAGACAGATACCATATGTTTTCACTCATATGTGGATCAGGAGAAACTTAACAGAGGACCATGGGAAGGAGAAGTGGAAAAAATAGTTAAGGAGAGGGAGGGAGACAAGCTACAAGAGACTCTTAAATATTGAGAACAAACTGAGGGTTGACGGGGTTGGGGGAGAGGGGAAAATGGGTGATGGGCATGGAGGAAGGCACTTGTTGGGATGAGCACTGGGTGTTATATGGAAACCAACCTGACAATAAACTATATTAAAAAATGAATAAAGTAGAAAAAGAAGAAAGTCTTCACTTACCCCCCAAGGAACCAGAAAGTACACAAATCTTCAAAGATATGGTCCTTAATTTACTGTTTCATACCAAAAAATCAAAGTTTTGATTAATATGAATTAATATTATAATGATTTAATAAGAGAAAAATGAAATTCTAAACCTCTTGTTTCCACTATCTTCCTATATACAGCATTAGGAAACCATGAGTTCATTAGCTTAACATTGCAGGTTCCATGTAAGTAATTTATAATTGTGAGCTTAAAACCAGTGGTTATGGAATACAAATCATTTTGCTTATTATTTAAAGTAATAAATACATTCTATCAAAAACACTAATTCCAAAAATATACGCACCCCTGTATTTTTTTCATCATTATTCACAATAGCATGATATGAATGCAAGGCAAGTGTACATTTAGAGATGGATGGATAAAGAAGACATGGTATGTATATTTCAGGTCATAATCTTATGGTTTGTGGGTTTGAGCCCCGCATCGAGCTCTGTGCTGACAGCTCAGAGCCTAGATGGTGCTTCGGATTCTGTGTCTCCCTCTCTGTCTGCCTTTCCCCCATTCACACCCTGTCTCCCTCTGTCTCTTTCTCAAAATATGAATAAACGTTGAAAAAATATTTTTAATATAAAATAATTTTTTAAAAACCATGCTGAGATACCACCTTATACCAGTTAAAATGGCTAAAATCAAAATGACAAAAAATAATAAGTGTTAATAAGAATGTGGAGAAAAAGAAATCCTCATGTACTGTTGGTGGAGATGTAAACTGGTACAACCATGTGGAAAACAGTATGGAGGTTCCTCAAAATATTAAGAATACGAATACTTTGTGATCCAATGATTCTATAATGGGTATTAACCATCCCCCAAAAAAGTTCATTTGAAAAAATACATGCACCTCTATGTTGTTTATTTCCACATTATTTATGATAGCCAAGATATCAACATATGGAGACAATCCAAGTGTGCATCAATAGATTAATGGATGAGGAAGTGGTGAAATTTTATATATATATATATATATATATAATTCCAGAGGTGAAACTATATATATAAAATATATATTCCATACATATAATATATAATATAATTAACATATACTATATTAAGATAATATAATATATAATAATAATGTCATAATATTATTATTATATATATTCCATATATACATATATGGAATAGTACACAACCAAAAAAGTGAAATACTGCCATTTGAGACCACATGGAAGGACATAGAGTGTATCATCCTAAGAGAAATAATTTCAAGAAAGACAAATAACATGATTCTCCTCACAACTGGCTTTTTTAAAAATGAATAAACACAAAGCACAATCACATCTGTAATACAGAGAATAAACTGATGGATGCCAGAGCAGAGGTGGGTGGGGAGATAGGTGAAGAGGAGAGGGAGATACAGACTTTGTTATGGAATAAATAAATCATGGGAATAAAAGACACCAAAGGAACATAGTCAATGATATTGTAATAACACTGTAACAGGAGAGCTGGTAGCTATACTTGTGGTGAACACAGCATTATGTATAAACCTGTCAAATCAGTAAGTTGTACACCTGAAATTAATGTAACATTGTATGACAACTATACTCAAATAATAAAAAAAGCTTAAGAATAACTTGAAAAAGAGAGCATAAGTAAGTTTGTTGAGCACAGAACAGACATTTTCAAGACATAATGAGACCCAGAGTTGGATCACATGGAGTATAGATGTAGTCTGCTGGTTGGAGCTGAGAGGTGACAAAATAAAGGATTTCTGGGAAGACTTTTATATCTGGAAGAGGATTTCATCTGAATTTTTTTTATGTCTTTATTTTATTTTGAGAGACAGAGACAGAGAGCGAGTGGGGGAGGGGCAGCGAGAGGGAGACAGAATCTGAAGCAGGCTCCAGACTCTGAGCTGTCAGCAGAGTCCGAAGTGGGGCTGGAACCCATGGACTGTGAGATCATGACCTGAGCGGAAGACGGACGCTTAACTGACTGAGTCAGCCAGGCGCCCCTCATGTGAATGTTTTCAGAAGAGGGTGGGCAATAGCCTAACACTAAAGTCAGAATGTCGTTTTGTGCTTGTGTTTGTTTACAACAGATTTGGTAACTGTTGAGGACATCTTCATTTCAAAGTTAAGAATAGAAATGCACAACAAAAATAAATGAAAAAAGTTGTTTATTTCTTCATTCTACTTTATATGACTGGAGATGTATAATTTAATAAAGCCTGGGTGCCACCTTCAATGAAAGGTCCACTACCATATAGCTCAGCCCTGGATTTAAAGGGTCTCAAAGGAATTGACAATAAATTATCTCCTGGATGTAGCCTAAGTGCCATGGGCATATTAGGGAAAATAAGTACAGCCAAAGGGATACCAGGTGACCGTATATGCTGGCAGGTACCCTTTTGCATTCACCTCACTCTATCGCTTAGCTTTCTGGAAAGATGCATGTCATGGCATCACTATACATCTGAGTTCATTTCTCCTTGCACCTTTCCTTTCCTGCCCAAGGTCTCTTGGGGGATTTATACAGTGACCAGAGAAGGTAAACTTGTTTTGTCTTTGGATAGTATTCAATCATTCTCTTTTCCAGGGAACTTGTAAATGTTTTAACTGCCAGCCATAAGGCAGTATTCCATAGAAATCACTTAAAGAACTCTCAGGGTTACAAAAGTACTTCTTGACGTTCAGGCCAGAACAAAGTTTATGGTTATATGGAAAGATACAAGTGATCAAGAGAAATTCTTTCACTTAGAGCGGAGGCTATAGAAAGCTTGCATGCAGTCAAGACTGTCTTTTTCTCAGTATGAGAGGCTTTTGCACAATAGAGGCAAGAGTGAACTGATGACAAAGTATCCTGAAGTAGACTATGAATGCATTGGCTCTCACATATTAATAAAATAAAAAAATCTGCGGTTATATTTATGACTGGAATCATTAGACAAATCAAAACATAAGTGCGTTCCAGATTTCTCAGTAAATGTGTTTATCTTTTTCCCATTCCAAAGGTTACTTTGTTGGAATAAAGTATAGTGGTCCCCAATGTGTCACATCAGTATATTTACTAAAACAAATTTTATATTTGAACATTTTTGTCATGATTTAAAATATAGTAACAGTCTGTGCCTTTTGATCTGCCGATTTTGCTGGTATGTTATAAGAAATATGTGTCTGTTCCTCAAGGAAAAGAATGCTGATGGTCAGGAAAAAAGAAAAAAAAAGAAAAAGACACAATATGAGCTTGACAGTTCCTCCCAAAGGCTTACCCAGTTCAGCTCATAGGAAAACAAACAAAAAAACAAACAAACAAACCATACAGCAAATATTTTTGAGGACTTATACCATAGGTAGAATCTGATTGCTAGAAATAAACAGAGAAAAAAAACAGGTAAAGTCATATAGATTACATTTTAGAAATTGCGGTTTCTAGAAAGTAAATTTTACAAAAAAAAATTTATTCTGTATAGTTAGTCTCCTGGAAAGAAGACAATGAGATGTTTTGTTATCAAAAAAATTCCCTTATGAGTTCCTTCTTGCCCTCAGACAAATTTGAGAGCAAAAAAGATATAGTAAATAGTGGAAACAGAAAAACAGAAAGTAGTCAATTGTTAATTTAAATAAGGAACATTAAAATGATATTAATGGAACAGTATGCTGTCAGAATATATTATTGATATAGCTCTACCTATGTGGCTTCAGGGTTTTTTCCCGTAAAGAACTTTACTCTTTTTTATCACTAAGGCAATTCTAATCTAATATTTCCCTGATAGAGAACACATTCATTTCCTCCGCTCATATTTAAAAGAATATATATTAAGAATAATATTAATTATAGCTACTATTAAGCTCAGGAATTGTGATTTGGTCATTAGCTTATACCAAATCTTATAAGACAATAAAGTTTGTAAATGGCATCCAAATTAAAACTCAAAATTAGATATTTTAGTCCTAAGAACAAAGTCTGAGAAGTTGGATAACAATGTCTCAATACCTAAATTATAAATATAATAAATATTGTTGCAGAAACATATTTTATTTGACTCAGGAGACATATCTAGTAAAACATTGTTAAAGATGATGTCAGAGTCATTGCTGCCTCTGCTCCCTTCTAGAATTTTTATGGTTTCAGGTCTCGCCTTTAGCTCTTTAATCCATTTGGATTTTATTTTTGTGTATGGTGTGAGGAAGGGGTGTAGTTTTTTGTTTTTTTTGTTTTTTGTTTTTGTATGTAGCTGATCAGTTTTCCCAATACCATTGGTTGAAGAGACATTCTTTTTCCCAATAGATATTTTTTTCCTGCTTTGTCAAGCCAAGAAACACACTCTTAACTGTAGAGAACAAACTGATGGTTACCAGAGGGGAGGTGGGCAGGGGGATGGGGCAAATAGGTGATGGGGTTTAAGGAGTGCATCTGTCATGATGAGCATAGAGTGATGTATGGAACTCTGGAGCCACTATATTGTACACCTGAAATGAATCTAACAGTGTATGTTAAGTATACTGGAGTTAAAATAAAACTAAAGTGAATAGCTAAATATTAAAGGATATAGTGCACATATAGAAAATTTGGTTACAGGTACAGATGTTATATAAAATCACTAATGAGGGGACTTTTAACATAGATCTGTGAACACATTTTTTCTTTTCAACAGAGGATGTGCAAAATGTTTCTGCTTTAATGGGACTGGATGGATGTTGCAAAAATGCAACAGGATAAAAGTTCCATTGGCTTCATTTCATTGGGGCTAATAGTGCGAACATTTAAAACTTCAATTCCTTTACTAGTCACATAGTCTTTCTGCTTTGGTTTTCAACAGTAGATTTTGCTTAAATAAAATAAAATTCAGTATGAGAAACCATACAGTGATCACAGAGTTTGTTCTCTTGGGCATCTCAGATGACCCAAAGCTTCAAGCTATAATTTTTATCTTTCTGTTTATGGCTTATGTATTAAGTGTCACCGGAAACCTAACCATCATCATCCTCACCTTAACAGACTTCCATCTCAAGACTCCTATGTATTACTTTCTGCGGAATTTCTCCTTCTTAGAAATTACATTCACCAGTGTGTCTATCCCTAGATTTTTGGGGACAATCATTACTAAGGTCAAGACCATTTCCTATAACAATTGTTTAGCTCAACTCTTTTTCTTCATCTTTATGGGTGTATCTGAGTTTTTTCTTCTCACTGCCATGTCTTTTGATCGCTATGTTGCCATCTGCAAGCCTCTTCACTACACCACCATCATGAACAAGAAATTATGCACCTTGCTTGTCTTTGGGTCATGGCTGGGAGGATTTCTTACCATTTTCCCACCACTCATGCTCATCCTCCAGCTGGATTTCTGTGCTTCCAATGTAATTGATCATTTCTCTTGTGTATTTCCCCATTTTACAACTCTCATGCTCAGACACATGGATATTAGAGATGATTGGCTTTTACTTTGCTTTTGTCACTCTGCTCTTCACTTTGGCATTAGTGATTCTTTCCTACATGTGCATCCTTAGCACCATTCTGAGAATCCCGTCTGCGACTCAGAGGAAAAAGGCTTTCTCTACGTGTTCCTCTCACTTGATTGTCATTTCCATCTCTTATGGGAGCTGTATATTCATGTATGTCAAGCCTTCAGCAAACGAAAGAGCATCACTGACCAAAGGAGTAGCTATTCTCAACACCTCAATTGCCCCCATGTTGAACCCTTTTATTTATACCCTGAGGAACCAGCAAGTAAAACAAGCTTTCAAAAATTTGCTTCATAAAGTAGTGTTTTCTAGAAACAAATGAAAATATGTATTAACATGAAAGGATATCATTGGGAAGATCATCACTGGGAAGATCCAATAAAGGAAAAATAAAATTTAGACTTCTACAATATGTCCCCATATCCATCTCACAGATACTTTCAAGGCTGAGCACATTGCTTAAGCTTTCTTGTACACCAAAAGTAACTATGTTGCATCTTTATTTCAAGCTGTCTGTAAGTTCCATTTCCTCACTGTTTTACAATTCTGAATAGAAAGTCAGTGGCTATAAAACATCTCATTTTGCTGATTGCTCCAGATAATAAAAATATTGTATACCAAAATGGCTAATGGAGTAGCAATGTTTTTAAAAAATACTCCTTATATTTTATTTTCTTGTATACTAACATCTGAGTTTCTTTCTTAAAGTTATAAAATATATGAAATATAATATCTGTAACAACCATATTTTTGGATACTATCTGCAGTACCTGTCCAATTCTTTCCAATCTGAAATAGGCTTGAGTGTTTATTTTACTGTTTATAAATTATCTTAAGGCCATATGTGTTTTATATTCTATTTATGCTTAAGGCATACATTATCTTATTTTGTATATTCTCCTTGTTCATATGTATTATCCTGAAAAATATGAGATCGATAAATATTAGGCAGTCACCAAGACACTCCTGATACCTGGGTGTTTGATAAGAATTTCACCAATAATAGCATCTCTTCTGTAGGAAATATTTCTTCTATGCCATATGCTCAATCTGGTATGTCCTAAATCATATCATATTTAGCTGTCACGACTATATGGCAAATTTGAGTGATTATCTCTATTTCACAAATGTGTAAAGTCTATGGTTGAGGAAACTGCCTGAGGTCTTGAGCTACAACAGCCAATGTGATAACCTGATTTGAATAATGAAATAAAAGAAAATGACAAAAACTTGTGTTTGCTCTATTCCATACATTTTTCAAATCTTAGAGACCTGAATATTTTGCATAGCTTTTACTAAGGACCTGCACAATTTTATGGGTGTTTTGTACTCACATTATTTCATTTTGCCATGATTATATGATTATAGTCTGGGGTCAGGGAAGGTACTCATCCCTAATATTATCGTTAGCATATACGTTAGAACATTGATCAATGAAAACAAGAAACTCTTCAACTACCGTTGCTGGTGCCACCAGAGCGAGAAGGACAAAATATGAATAGTAGCAGTATATAGTCCCAAAATCCTCCGTGGAAGGTAGATTAAAGTTAATGGAGTCAATGAATGAATTAATACAATGTGGTAGATTCTCAGTTTTAAAAAATGGCATAGAGTAGAGATGCATTTGGTAGAGATCTGCCATAAGAATGGAGATATTTCATGGTAATCTCTGGAAAATAATCTCTGTTGGTCTCTGTTTCTCAAGAGAAACAAATCACACTAGGAGGATATTTGCTTGTTATTTTTTTCTGTCTCATCGGACACTGTCCCCCAAGCTTCCTTTTCAAATTTCAATACTAATGTGTATTATGTTTTATATTCCTTAGTGTTTTGTGTATAGTCCTATCCTGGCAATTTTGATTCACTGAATTATTCCCCTTGAGTCAGTGGCAAAGAATAGCTAAAACATTAAGTAGCTTATGCCACATAAAATCTGTGTAGAAACTGTACCAGATAGTTTTAAAACACCTTCTGAAATTTTTTCTCTTTTATATATCTGCTCCTTTCTTATTCTCTGTACTCAATCTATTCCCTCTAGCTAAAATGGAAAATTTAAGTCAAAAACATTAACAGTAGAGAGCAAATGTGTTCAGTGAGAGGAACTGTGTTCAGGACACGGATTTCCTTGGATTACAACAATGGAAACCACTAATATTTTTTATATTTCAACCATTCTGTGTGTTAGTGAGCCTGTATGAAATCAGAGGTAAGTAGGACATAGGGGAGGTAATAGTAGTCTCTCAAACCTTATCATTGACTCATTATTTATCAGCTCAATTATTAATCAAATTAAATAAGGTATGTTGGAGTTGTATTTTACAACTGGGTGTATTTATAAATGTAAAGAGATATTATTTTGTTTATTATATAAATTGATTCATTGTCTTAAATAAAAAGCAAAAAATTACCACTCTATGCCTGTGTTTCTAATTTAATATAGACTATGTAGTACTTTAAGAGAACAGACTTTAATTTTAGGTATTCTCTGATTATATTAAACACTTGCTAACTATACAAATATATCTAAGGTATATAACTACACTGACCCTAATGCTTCATTGGGAATAAAGATAAAGTTCCTATCGGTGTGTCCTAATGGTTAAATGAGATAGAATATAAATGTCCTTAGAATGCCATTGGAATCATGGTTTTGCTCAATCACAGTTAACTATGAATATTCTGCCTAGCTAGAAATCAATTTCAACTCAAAGAAAATAAATACACCAGTTCTTAAAGCATAGTAAGTGTCGCATGGTTTACAGAGCACTTGCACTTATATTATTTCAGTTCATTCCCAAGACGCCCTTGAAATTTCAAATCCATGAGAAACAGAGAAAACTGATGCTTAGGGAATTTAAGTAGCTGCCAAAGTCACACTTCAATCAAGCAGCCCATTTGTATTTTGAAATCACATTCTCTAATCGCAGAGCCCATATAATTTCTGTGATAGTAATTTACACTAGACTGTCATGAATCAGAAAACAAGTGGCTTTCTTTTTTTTTTTTTTTTAATGTGTATTTATTTTTGAAGGAAAGACAGGATGTGAGTTGGGGAGGGGCAGAGAGAGACAGAAGGAGACACAGAATCTGAAGCAGGCTCCAGGCTCTGAGCTGTCAGCACAGAGCCCAGTGCAGGGCTCCAACCCACAAACCACGAGATCATGACCTGAGCCTAAGTTGGATGCTTAACCAACTGACCCATCCAGGCAGCTCCAAAAATTAATAGTGTTTGATGCCATAATCTTATTATAATTTTATGTATTTTTCTTCTTTTCCATGCTTATTTTTGTCTAAATTAAGAACTGCAAGTTTGAGGTTAGGAGTTAGTATTTGCCACCAATTCCTACAGGTATTATCTTTCCAGTGACTTACTGGGTTCTCCAGGGGAGTCTTTGCTTTATTCAGACCAAAAGAAGTTCTTAGAGAATGCTTGTGTCACAGCCCAAAGCCCAGCATGATTGAACAGTACAAATAAATGTAGAGTAATTTTGAAGCTGACCTAGATGCTTTCTGCAACATTGATTTAAGCAGTTTTCCTTTCCTCTAACATATCAGCCAAAACTCCGAACAACTCTTTACTTATAAGGTTAAGAGAGAGAGAGAGAGAGAGAGAGAGAGAGAGAGAGTGAAGTGATCATAAAGCACAATGCGTGGAAGCTATGATTCATGAAGTTTCTCTAATGATCTCTAGTGAAGTTTAACTGAATAAAAGCGAATTTAGTAAACATACAATAAATTGAAACAATTAGACTCTCAAAGTTATTGCATTACTAAGGGATATGTCCACTCAGTGCAACTAGGACATTATTAACAACAACAACAACAACAACAACAAAGTGCACCACAAATAAAATGGAATCAGTCTAAGGCTCTTAATCTCTTAAAGGAATATCCTTTGGTCCTTCATATATCCTTTAATACAGAGTCCCTTTCTCATCTTGGGCATCAGAGAAGTCATCAGTTTCTACTTTATCTAAAGGGTCATTGTTAATGCTAAATTGATGATAAGGATTTTGAAAGGGGGGCTTTCAGAATAAAACCTTGAAGGTATTTTGTGGCCATCTTATGCAACAAATATGAAGTATTATTGTTAACTTTCATTTTGAATGTCAATGTTTCTGTCTTAGGAGTCCTTAGAAGGGGTTCTTGATTTTGATTAAATGAGTGGAAGATTATACAGAGATTCACCTAAACCATGTTCTTCCAGGGGGGAATATGAATCTGCATTCAAAAATAAAAAAGATGAGCTAAAGGCTTAGAGATACCCTTCATCCTCCCAAGGATGTATTCATGCCTCAGGGTTGAGGAATCATATGCATCTTTTTAAACACTCAAGTTTATTTCTCTCAAAAGCCTGTTGAATGAATGAAGGAATAACATTCATCAGGCTGAGTTGATGTGGAAAATGAATACAATTCATTGAATTTCCATTAACATCTTTACATAAATAGTATAGTATACTTCCCCAAGTCTGTGATATTGGATCATCTCTTCCTACAGCTTCTTTAAGCATGTTCTCTGGTCCTACAAAACTGGTCTATCAGTACTCATTTTCAGTGATGTTCACATGAACCCTTCCTTACCTATTATAACTTCCTTCATAGCTCTTCATACATTCCTTCAAAGACTTCATCAGTAACCAGAAAGTGTATGTTAGTCATGGTATTATTTTTCAGAAAAGTCTTAAAATTGATAGGAAACATAAGAGAAAAAAGACTATGCAAAAACGTTGAAATAAGAGTAAAAATAGAGTGCATTGATACATTATTAACAATGGAATGGCAATAATGGGTTTTTTAAACCTGGATCTCCAATACCAGTTAAATATTGCATAAATTTCAATCTTGAGATTGAAACCAAATGTTGTCTATTTGATGAGAGTGTATTTGGGGATTTCTAGGTATTATGGAAAAACTACCCCTTTCAAAAAAGTAAACCCTGATGAAAGAAGAGTGGTGGTACAGAGCGGGAATAATGTTAATTGAAGGAATGAATTCTAAAGAAATTTAATGAAAGTAACTTTAAAATAATGCTTTATGAACTTTTCTTTTAAATTGCATATTCAGGGGCAACTGAGTGGCTCTGTGGGTTATGCATCCAATTTTTGGTTTTGGCTCAGGTCATGATCTCATGGCTTCGTGTATTTGAGCCACACACTGATCTCTTTGCTGGCAGTGTGGAGCCTGTTTGGGGTTCTCTCTCTCATGCTCTCTCTGTCCATTCCCCACTTGTGCTGTCTTAGTCTCTAAAAAAATAAATGAATAAACACTAAAAAATAAAAAAAAATGTATACCCAAAAAGTTGGAGTTTCTTTTACGTCTTTGTTATATATTTACTCTACATAGGCCGAGTAGATATATACAGCTTGAAAAGTAGGTAAACAAAAACAAAACAAAACAAAAAAAAAAACCTCTTATAAAACTAAGACCCACCCTATGAGATCTGCAGCTTTGAATTTGAAATACAAGAGGGAACTACACCTGATGGATGTGTTTGATTCAACAAACTCAGTATCACTTTATTAATGAATTAGACATGTGTTTATCTTAAGTCTTCTATGACTGTTCTAGGAACTGGATTGTGTTGCAATGGCTTTGAGAGTAAGAATTTGTCTTAACTTTCAGACATGCACATGTAGTGGAGGAGCTCACAGGAGGTTTCAGCTCAGATGGTAGGTATGCAAGAAAAAAATAAGACTAAGATACTTAAAATTTCCCCTGTAGGTTAAATGACAAAGTATTTCAGCAAAATTCTGGCTCCACACTTGAACCTCTGTTAATCTACTTTCAACACTTGTTCCTCTTGCTTTCTCCTAGAGGTCTGGCAGGAGACCAACAAAGAAGCAACTGAGGAATGAGAAACCACACAAAAACAACAGAGTTTATCCTCCTGGGATTGTCAGATGACCCACAGCTTCAGGTGCTGATCTTTGTCTTCCTGCTCATCACCTACATGCTCAGCATCACTGGCAACCTGACCATTATCACCCTTACCCTGCTGGATTCCCACCTCCAGACTCCCATGTATTTCTTCCTCAGAAACTTCTCCTTATTAGAGGTTTCATTCACAACTGTCAGCATACCCAAGTTCCTAGATACTATGATGACAGGAGATAAAACCATTTCCTTTAATGGCTGCATTGCTCAGCTATTTTTTTTCATTCTCTTGGGAGTCACTGAATTCTACCTTCTGGCCGCCATGTCCTATGACCGTTACATTGCCATCTGCAAACCTCTGCATTACATGACCATCATGAATCCCAGAGTCTGCATACTCCTTGTCTTCTCTTCGTGGCTAATTTCATTCTTAATCATATTCCCCGCACTCATGTTGCTCTTAAACCTTAATTACTGTAGGTCTAATATTATTGACCATTTTACCTGTGATTATTTTCCCCTGCTGCAACTGTCTTGTTCAGACACAAAATTCCTAGAGATGCTGGGGTTTTCCTGCGCTGTGTTTACTCTAATGTTCACGTTGGCGTTGATATTTCTGTCCTACACATATATCATCAGAACAATTTTAAGAATCCCTTCTACTAGTCAGAGGACAAAGGCCTTTTCCACCTGTTCATCCCAAATGATTGTCATCTCCATCTCCTATGGCAGCTGCATTTTCATGTACATTAAACCATCAGCAAAAGACAGAGAATCTCTGAGCAAGGGCGTTGCTGTGCTAAACACCTCAGTGGCCCCCATGCTGAACCCCTTTATTTACAGCCTAAGGAAACAGCAAGTCAGGCGAGCCTTCATGGACAGGGCAAGGAAGATTGTGTTTTTCTCCAGAAAATGATAGGCTGTGGTGTCATGAAATAGCCACACACCACATGGCAATCTAAAATATACAAACATGAAATTTAAGCAACTTCTTCAAATTATAATACCTTCTTGGTCTCCTTATTCATTCTTTCTTTGTTTCTATCAGTTTACAAGCACCTATAATATATTTCCAGTCAGTTACAATGACTTCGTATGTCTTTCTGCTTCCCAGTCTTCTCAACAGTTTCTTAGTTGCCACTTCTTGAGCAATAATTGTTTTATTATGATGTTGGAGTTTTGTTTAGGAAAACAATTATCACCAAGAATGGAAAGGACACTGTAAATATTGGTATATTTTACTTAATCTATACAGAAAATATAATTTCATTATTTTCATTGATTTGACAGGAATTCCCTCACCGTCTTGTCATTTCTCTAGACAAAAAAGTTCTTCAAATGCCATACGATTTACAGAAAAATGTGAAAGTTTTCATTTAAAAAACAAATAATACTGCACACTTAATAGGGTATGTCCCTGTGAATTTTCTGCTGGTTAAAAAAAAAGCAGCAATGTCTAACAATATATACATTTGTATTCATGTTGCCAAATAGATCTCTGTATTTACAATCCAATAATAACCAGTAGATATAGGTACATATACAGTAAGATACAGACATACATATATACAAACATATATACATACATACATTCACACATACTATAGAAAACTGTGAAGCAATAGCTGGCTTAGCTATGTAGGATAAGTTTATTTTCTCTAATTCTATAGAATGTAAGCCCCACATTCTAACTATGCTGAAATATTAATTATAACTCCTTCTCTAGTTTTGGATGAGTTTGAAACAGGGCATGTATCTACATTATTTAATGCCCAAACAAAATCTTTTACGTTTTGTAGAAACTTTGTAAAAGCTTTATAACAGAGCAAAATTGTCCATTTCTTATGAAACTAGAATTTCACCTGTTAAAATACTCTTCTACTCATTCTTTTTTTTTTTTTTACAAATAGTTTATTGTCAAATTAGTTTCCACATAACACTCAGTGCTCATCCCCAAAGTGCCCTCCTCCATGCCCATCCTCCCCTCCCCCCCACATCCATCAGTCCTCAGTTTTTGTCAGCATTCAATAGTCTCTCATGGTTTGTCTCTCTCCCTTTCCCCCACCATTTCCGCCCTTCTTCTCCCTCTTGTTCCTCCGTCAAGTTCCTCCTAATCCTCCTATACGTGCAAACATATGATATTTGTCCTTCTCTGCCTGACTTATTTCGCTCAGCATAACACCCTCAAGGTCCATCCATGTTGCTACACATGGCCAGATTTCATTGTTTCTCATTGCCATGTAGTATTCCATGGTATAGATAAACCACATCTTCTTGATCCATTCATCTGTTGATGGACACTTAGGCTCTTTCCATGTTTTAGCTATTGATCTTCCACTCATTCTACTTAAGGTATTAAATGTCTAAAGTATTTTATACAAATATAGGGGTGTGTGTGTGTATGTTGTGTGAGACAGACAGAGAGAGAAGAAAAATAAGAATTATGGATACCAAAAAAAGTATTCTAAGTTACATAAATGATTTTTTAGTAATAGAAAATATAATATCCTAATTAGTATTCCTACATGTCTAATGCTTTCTATGCAATTTATTCAATTGAGATATATAGGACAGGAGTTGTTAGAGGAAAAAAAACAGTAAATGATAGAAAACTGAAGGAGATTCGAAATGTAGGAGAAAACCTACAAATGGTTTCTCGATTTCGTCTTAGCTAAAGTATAATTTGTGTGTTAAATAAGACAAATAGTTTGAAAGCTTAGAGTCCTATAACCTCTCAACATATACTTCCCCACTGGTAAGGCCAGTGCCCAATAAATCTGGCATATATAATATACTATAGGAATGGAAATGAACCTGTCAAGCAAATAGCATAATTAGATAAAGAAAAAGTAATGATTGTTATTAATATTGGTCTCTATATCTAACTGCTATAGTGGGAATCAGTACAAATTATATTTATAAAGTGATGAGAACATTCAATATGAGATTTACCCACTTATATTTTAAGGGTACAATATAGTATTGTTAACTGTAGGCAAAATGTACTACAGCCAACATATTCTTCAATAATATTTATCTTCAACATCTTCAGAACTTATTCCTCTTGCAGAACTGCACTTTATACCAGCCATCATCAATTCCCCATTGCCCACCCCAACCTGTCCCAAGGGAGACACCATCTATCCATCATTTCTGTGAGTTAGACTAAGTTTAATACGTCATGAAAGTGGATTTATCCATTTTTGTTCTTTCCTGACTGACTTATTTCATCTAAACTAATGTCCTCCAGACTCATCAATGCTGTCACATATCTTTAAAAGAGATAAAAATGAAAGAGAAAGAAATAAACAACCACACAATGATGAGAGTTTTTTCTGCTGAGCTTTTCTGATGTTCCTGATCTTCTGATTGTGATTTTCCTCTTCTTATTTACCACATACATATTAAGTGTCAATGAACACTTGACTTCAAAACCCTAACTTTAGTTGACTTCCATCTGCAAATACCTATATATTTCTTAGCTGGAACTTCTCTGTCTTAGAAATTTCGTTTACACTGTATGTATTCATAGATATCTGGAGACAATTATCACAAGGGATAACATCATTTCTTATAACAGTTGTGCAGCCCAACTATTTTTCTTTGTGTTCAAGGGAGCGTTTGAATTGCTTTTTTTTTTTTAATTTTTAAAATGTTTTTATTTTTTATTTTTGAGAGAGAGAGAGAGAGACAGCTTGAGCAGGGGAGGGACAGAGGAAGAAGGAGACACAGAATCCAAAGACAGGCTCCAGGCTCTGAGCTAGCTGTCAGCACAGAGCCCGAAGCGGGGCTCCAACCGAAGAGCCATGAGATCATGACCTGAGCTGAAGTTGGACACTTAACCCACTGAACCACCCAGGTGCCCTGGGAGTGGCTGAATTTCAATTCAAATGTTCGTGTCCTTTGATCACTATGCTGTCCTTTGCAAGCCCCTTCGTTAAACAACCATCATGAGCATGAAACTCTGTATCCTGTTAATGCTATGTGCATCGCAAGGTAGGTTTTTGACCATTTTCCCACCCTTTATACTTCTCCAGCTGGATAACTGTGTTTCCAATGTCACTGATCACTTTGCATGTGGCTATCTTTCCCTTTTACAACTGTCTTACTTAGATACGTGGCTCCTAGAAGTAATTGGTTTTCACTTTGATTATTTTACTATTCACTTTGACATTTGTGATTTTGTCTTACATATACATCACATCTGCTAGTCAGAGAAAATAGTTTATTCTGCTTGTTCTACTCACATGATTGCCATTTCTATTTTCATATGTGCTAATTTCTTTGCAAAAATAAAAAGCATCATTGACAAAGGCAGTAGCCATTCTTAGTAACTCTGTTGTCTCATGCTGAACCCCTTTATTTACATCCTAACCCCTTTATTTATTTGAAAGTAAAGAAACCTTCAAATATTTGGTCCTTAAAGTACGTTTCATATAAACAAATCCAAATTTGAGGTAGTATGAATGAATGTTATCATAAAGATTTGATAAGAGAAATGAAATGTTTTAAAAATTCTTTTTAATGTTTGTTTTTATTTTTGAGATAGGGAGAGAGCCAGAGTGCGAGCAGGGCAGGGGCAGAGAGAGAAGGAGACACAGAATCTGAAATAGGCTCCAGGCTCCCAGCTGGCAGCACAGAGCCTGACGCGGGGATCAGACCCACAAACCGTGAGACCATGATCTGAGCCAAAGTCGGAAGCTTAACCGACTCAGCCACCCAGGTGCCCTGAAATTTTAGACTAATTTGTACTATCTTGTTGTATCTATGTCACGGTTACGGGAAATGCTGAGCTCATTTGTTAAACACTAATTATAACATAGACATAGACGAATTGTGTCTTCCTTTAAAACTATCTATTAAGGGCGCCTGGGTGGCTCAGTTGGTTAAGCATCCAACTTCAGCTCAGGTCATGATCTCATGGTTCCTGAGTTTGAGTCCCATGTTGAGGTGGTGCTGGCAGCTCAGAATCTGGAGCCCACTTCATACTCTGTGTCTTCATCTCTCTCTGCCCTTCCCCTACTCATGCTCTATTTCTCTCTCTCAAAAAAAAAAAAAAAAAAACCCAAATAAATATTAAGAAAAAAGCTTAACTACTTGCAGGTTCCATGTCAGTGATTTATGATTGTGATCTATGATTGTCAATATAAAACCAGTAGCTATGGGGGTGCCTGGGTGGCTCAGTCGGTTAAGCGTCCGACTTCAGCTCGGGTCACGATCTCGGTTCGTGGGTTCCAGCCCCGCGTCGGGCTCTGTGCTGACAGCTAGCTCAGAGCCTGGAGACTGCTTCAGATTCTGTGTCTCTCTCTCTCTCTGACCCTCCCCTGCTCACTCTGTCTCTCACTCTCTCTCTCTCTCTCTCACGCAAATAAATAAAAACATTTAAAAAAAAAAACCCAGTAGCTATGGAATATTACTCACTTTGCTGACTATTCTGATTAATCAAAATGTTTTATCAAAAACACCAATTCCAAAAAAACATACAAAATATCTGTGGTTATTGTCACATTATTCACAATAGCCAAATACGGAAGCAAACCAACTGTACATCGATAGATGAAAGGATAAAGAAGATGTGATATATTGTAATAGAATACTGCTCAGCCATACAAAAGGATGGGATCTTGCCATTTGTAACAACATGAACGGATCTGGAGGGTATTTTGCTAAATGTAATAAGTCAGACAGTGTTGGGAGCCATTCTGAGACAACTAGTCGAGAAAACTCCTGGTGAGGTTAAAGCAAGTTTGCATGGTCTCTTGCCTATCAGATGATGACAGATATCCACCCCCACTCAATTATTTCTGCTTGAGTAATGACCCCTAAGGTACCTTGTTGATCAATATTGGGAGTGACTTGTCCCCTTATTCCGGCCCTGGTATGATGATTGCATCTTGTGAAGAGACTTATCGTGGGAACTTCTTGTTTTGATTATGAGAAGAGACATCGTGTCTCCAGAAGGTCCTGTTTCCCTTCATACTTTTCCTTGAGCTATGAACAGGCTAATGACCCTTACTCATAAAAGATTGACCTTTACATGTACAATTCTGTTTTCTACCGTTGCGTTAGTCCAAGATGTTCATACAGATCAACATGTAAATCAGCTAATCAAAAATGTCTCTTATTCCCTAGCTATTCAAATCTTAAAACTAGACAAAAAGGTAAATGCACTCAGAGAGGCTATTCTATGTATTGGAAATGAGCTAAACTCTTTAAAGGTATGGTTGGCTCTCTGGTGCCATAAAGAATATAACTGGAAAATCAAGTCTTGCCCAGAGACAAAGAGCCTAACTTAGAGAGAAAGAATAGATAAGGGCAGAAGATAAGTTACTACATACACCTTTGCTAGCTGATGGTGTATAGCAGCCCCTTCCCTAAGGCTTACATTCCACAAACACCTTCCCTTACCCTGGAAGCTGTGAAGAGGATGGATAAGAGTATCTACAAACCTATGACTTAATCTTAGTGTTATTAAAATGTGAACACCCTGTCATTTTCTTAGTTACTCTACCTCACTATAATTGGGGCAGTTCTGCAAGAATACTTCTGTAAAACCTGTTTCTGTACATTTTCCAAAAACATCTTATCACAGAGAACTATCCATTGTAAAAATTCCATTTTCTGATGCCATGTTAACATTTGACCATAAACAAAGACACCAAAACTGACAGGACAGAGATGCCTGCCTGGTGATCAGAAAGGATCTCGGGGCTCTCTCACTCTCTCTCTCACCGACACCGTCCATCCTTCAGGGACCCCTGGACCTGCTGGAGCCGGCCTCCGACAAGACAGGGAAAGGCAAACACCATATGATTTCACTTATATGTGGAATCTCAAAAATAAAATAAAGCAATGAACAAATAAACAAACAGAAACAGATCCATAAATACAGAACAAACTGATGATTGCCGGGAGGAGGAAGTTGAAGGATGGGCAAAATGTGTGAAGGAGAGTGGGATGTACAGACTTTCATCTTATTCTGTGGCATAAGTCACAGAAATAGAAGTTACAGCATAAGGAATATAGTCAGTGTTGTTTTAATAGCTCTGTATGGTGACAGGTGACACTGTGTGGGCACAGCAGAATGTATAGACTTGTTGAAATGTTATGTTGTACAACTAAAACTAATGTAACATTGTGTGTCAGCTACATTTCAATCAAATATGTTTTATACTGTCATGACTTAGTAGCACTGTTTTAGTCAACTTATTTTAAATATCTCCTTTCTCTTATTGATACAAGAATATTTTTCCTTTTAAAAGTTACATGAATCACGAAATAAATAAGTACAGCACCATTGTTTTTTCATGCTATCTGTAGTGTCTGTCGAATTCTTCCCATTCAGTTAATAAACTTGGGTGTGTATTTTACTGCTTTCAAATTATTTGAAGGTCCTATATCCCCTGTTTTTTAGATATGCTGAAGTCATGTGTTATGTATTATTTTATGAACTCCCCTTATTTTCTGCATTATTTTTTTCTAAAAAAAATGTAACAGAAATTTAGGCAGCCACTACCTTTTATGCTATTTAAAAGTTTGATAGGTATTTCATAAATAATGTCTCTTTTATAGAGAGCACATATTCTATTCTATGTCATATACAACACCAGGTATATTCTCTACCATATCATACTTCATCTTTACAGCTATATGACAAGTTAAACATAATTATTCCTTTTGACCAATGTGTAAATTGATGCTTAGAAGTTTTAAGTGACTTGCCTAAGATCTTGAGCAATAACAACCAATATAATAGCCTAATTTGAAAATCAAAACAGAGGGGCACCTGGGTGGCTCAGTCGGTTAAGCGTCTGACTTCAGCTTAGGTCATGATCTCACGATTTGTGGGTTTCAGCCCCGCATTGGACCCTGTGCTGACAGCCAGCCCAGAGCCTGGAGCCTGTCTTCGGATTCTGTGTCTTCCTCTCTCTCTGACCCTCCCCTGCTCGCTCTGTCTATTTCTCTCAAAAATAAATAAAAAATATAAAATTTAAAAAAAGAAAATCAGAAGAGAACAAAACAAAGAAAAACTTGTGTTTGCTCTCTTTTACACATATTTAAAACTCTACAAGGACCTGCAAATTTGGCATAGCTTTTACAAGGACAATTTTACTGGTGCTTTTAGCACATGATCTCATCTGTGCAAAATTATATTATTATAGTATAATCAGGGAAGGTACTAACTCTTAATATTATACTTGGCATATAAGTGAGAACATTAATCAATCAAAACAGGAATCTTCAACTGCCATTACTGGTGAGCAATACAGTGAGCATGAAAAAAACTCTTACGTTTTTGTATAAAAAGTATCATGAAGCCAAAAATATTTCTAAGAGGCAGATTAAAAACCATGGAGTCAAAAATGGACTTAGTATAATGTGGTAGATTGCCAGTTTAAAAACAAATGGCATGGTGTAGAGATTCTTTCAGCAGACATCTACATTAGAAATAAAGACATTTGGTTGCTAATCTGTGTGAAAAACAATGTCAAGGAAAACAAACTTCACACTTAGTGTGGTTGTTTGCTTGTTTTTAGACTTTTTTTTTCATGTCTTGTTGGACACTGTCCCTCAGGATTTATTTTCATGTCAGTGTTTTATATATTAGTAGTTTATGTACATTCCTGTTCTGACAATTCTGATTATCTGAATTATTCCCCTTGATCCAGTGGCAAAGAGAATAGATAAAACATTAAGTAGTTGTACCAGTTAAATCTGTGTAGAAACCATGCCAAAGAGTTTTAAAACACATTTTGATATTTTTTTCTCATTTTTATATTTGGTCCTTTCTTACTCCCTGTACTTAAATAAGTATATTCCCCATGAGAAAAAATGGGAAGGATAAAACAAAATGTTGATAAAAGAAAATATACTTGTTCAATGGCAAAGGGAAATCTATCAGAAATGTTGGTAACTCAGAGACTGGAGCCTACTTCGGATTCTGTATCTCTTTCTCTTTGTCCCTTTCCTGCTCGTGCTCTCTTTCTCTCTCTCAAAAATGAATGAATAAACATTTAAAAAGTTAAATAAAATAAAAATAAATTGCACTCATAGACCTTTTATTTGGGAAAAAAAGTGTTTGCTGGCCCTATCCACTGAAAATACCTAGAAAAGATGATTGAACTCTTAGTGATTATCACAGCTAGTGTCCAGATTCTTAATTTGATTTGCCATTTCCTAGTCAATGGAGGGAAACTCTTTAGAGAAATGACTCTAATACTCTTTTCTAATACAGAAAAGAGTAGCATGAGCCTGGAAACACTTGTCATCCAAGATGAAATGTAATCAAAGGAAGTAATCAAAGAGGAAAAGTGTACTGCCCAAAAGGGAAGAGTGTTCCCTCGGGATGATGCACTCCAAAGAGATACAGATGCCAATTTAAATCTCTCTTGAAATGTTTATGTCAATCACTAATGCGACCAACGACAAATGCAAAATTTATAAAGCCATATATTCATAAAGATACCCTCAAAAAATACTAGAGAAGCAGTTCTGACTACTGAGTAAAATAAAGTAAGCATTCACCTGGGCTTTTCAGTATAAACTGTACCAATGAATGAGCAAATGGAAAATGACAGATTAAGAACAGAACCATCCTGCAGTACATAATGAATTAACAGACCTAGCCATTGGTCAACAATGGCTGATAAGAATAAAAAATAATGAGGCAACTGAATATTATTTCCTATTAAAGTTTAAATACCATATCTAGAGTACTTTTGCAAATAAAGAACCCAAACCTAAACCTGGTTTAAGCCTCTAAATCTAACGAGCAGCTAGAGGAAATCATGAGGATGAGCATGCAGTCAAATGCAGCATGACTGCACACTGTCCTTCATCAAGAATAATAGATTTTCTTGTTGCCTATTAATTGGGATTTTAGGGTAAAAACATAACATCATTTCATTATTGCAACAAAACTGACCTATAAGGTTACCTTATTATATACTGAAAGTTGCTGAGAGAGTAAACTAAATGTTCTCACCACAAAAAAGAACTGGTAAATATTTAAGTGATAGATCTGCTAAGTAACCCCACCATAGTAATTATTTCACAATATACAACTGTATAAAGTCAACACATGGTACCCTTTAAACTTACATAATGTTATATTCCAATTGTGCATCAATGAAGCTGAGAAAAAATAAATGAAATGGACAAGGGTATCACTCTATATGATACAGAGACACATTTGCCAGAAGGCTCCGTTACTGACTGCTCCATTACTATCTTAAATAAACACAGTATGCATAGTCATAAATTTGAGTTATGCTTACCTTTTTCTTCCACTTTTCTCCACACTCTATTCTAATTCCTCTCTTTCAGTAACTAATTCCCAAATAAACGTACATTCCAGCTGTGATTTACTTCCCAATGGTAACTCTACCTTTATCTGATTATACAAACTATTGCATTTTTATGTTAAATATATGCTTGTTATTTTATTTAGATATATAACACCTATTTAACTTCAACTAGTTAATATATAATATGTATTATGTTCGTATAATTATAGAACAAAATATGCCTAATTATTAACTGATTACATGTAATAGAATTTTATTACCAAATATTAGAGAAACGAAAACAGCAATAAAGAAAATAATCAATACTAATTCACTATCCAGGATTTCAAGTAAATAAAATGTTATTATTTGGTGATATTTTTCATTAGAATATTAAAAGTATGATGAATGATAAATAAATGTAAAGGCCAAGATGAAAAATAAGATGGGCAAATTAAAACTGCAATTAAAAATTGCTATATGTACTGAGAATTAAATTAATTAATCTATGTAATTAACATTAAAATGTGAGCGCTATATGTACATTATCATTGTTATCATTTAATTTAGAATTATGAAATGGCCTTAGTTCTTGATGCCTCAACACTAACAAAGCTTAAGGATAAACAATAACAAAAAGGGTATATGTTAAAAATTTTTATATTTCCAGAAGCTTAAATATAAATTAAATTCTGAGTTTTATTTTCGTAAGAAAGTCGGTTTCACAACTTTTTATTACTCATGAAATATTAGGTAATTGTGATTAATGGAAGTAATTTATTTTGTAAGAAGACAACATTTTAGGTCCTCTGTGGAATACAAAGGTGAACATACATGCTCAAGGGAGATTCACCATAGAGAAGAGCTAAAAGGCTATTGAGAAATGCAAGGACGGCTTCCAGAAATCCCTCATGGTCTCCCATATAGCACAGATCTGGCCTTGGCCTTGGCCTTGTTCCCAGGAGATCAATGAACAACATCCTCTTTTGAGCTCAGAACAAGTAGACTTGGAAAATTGGAGCTATAAGTGCAACCAGAAGGAAACCAATCTTAATTTAAGAATCTGTCCTCGGAACCCAATAAAGTTATCTCCCTCTCAGTTCTCTCTTTAAATATTCCTTTCTTAAGTTTTTATATCAACATTATTGGAGAGGACTGTTGTATTATTTGTACATTGTTTTAAGGTTTCTGACATTCCATTTTTATTTCCTTTGAGTCATCATAAAATAGAGACAAAGCAAATCAATTTGATTAGAGTGAACTTTGCTAAAGTCTGGCAGAAAAGCAATGAGTTGCATTCTACTCTTCACAGCACAAATTTGACTATTAAAATTTAAAAGAGGTAACTGTCATAATTTTGGGAAACAAAATCTACAGCATAGCATATCCAGCGCAGCTGGGAATTAGCTGAATAAGTTAGTACAAATAAAAGACATTTTCCTATATTTCTGATATATTCTTATGGATCAATGGTCTCATGTAAAAGATCAGTATGGGGCAGAGTTACAAGAAAATCAAACATTTTTTCATAAAGCTAACAGCTCAGAAGGAAGGATGTTCAGGTGGAAAATACTGTGCAACTATCTCGGTGACAGAGCTTTAAGATCTGAGGCAAGTAGTTAGTTACCAGATTTGTGCTTCAGTGTAAAATAAAAACTAGATAAATACTGCATGTCCGTTTAAGCTCAAGATAAAAATGTTCAATATATACATTGTTAGCATGTAACAGAAGATGTCAAACCTTAATGACTTTGATGAAATTACAAGACAAACCAATAAACAAGTAAGTGAATATGTTCTCTATTTATTAAATAAAAAAATAGACTACTCTCTCATGAAGTAAATATATATAATATACTACTATATAATATATATACAATATTCTCTACTACTTTGATAGCTATTTCCCAAAATATTAACATTTTAAAAATTAATAATTAATTAATAATTAATAACATGCTAAAAATAATTGATTTATTATATCATAAAAAGTATAATGGTTGTTGCTTTAGTCTTCTAAGTTTCACTTTTACCTTGTAATGGAATTAAGAGGATTCATTTCTGTTTTTAAAGGGTGGTATATCTAATAAATATATGACAGAAAGGAAAGAAAAGGCATATTTCTCTTAATCTTTCAACAAGAATGTAATGATTTACATAAATTGGACAAAGAAAGAAGTACTATTTATCATCTCTCAATGATGTGAGTTATTGTATGAAGATTTCCTAACCTCCTCTGATCCATTTCAAATAAGAAAACTAGTAAATAGAGCAGAACTCACAAATGTGTATGAAAACCAAATGCAAACAAGAGAGTTCAATAGAAACTAAGATCATACATGGATTATAGAATAGATTTTGGAATTGTGCTGCTGATGATATTGATCATCATGAATATATCTTTGATCTCCTTCCTTTAATACTCTTGCCATCTAAATATCTTTAAGAGAAGAAAAAGCAGAAAGAAAGGGAGACAGACAGAGACAGAGACAGACAGATGGACAGACAGACAGAGAAATGAACCACACAGTGATCACAGAGTTTGTCCTCCTCGGCCTTTCTGATGATCCTGACCTTCAGATTGTGATTTTCCTCTTCTTATTTATCACATACATATTAAGTGTCGCTGGAAACCTGACCATCATCACTCTAACTTCGGTGGACCCTCATCTACAGGCGCCAATGTATTTCTTCCTCCGAAACTTCTCTTTCTTAGAAATCTCATTTACAACTGTATGTATTCCAAGATTTCTAGGAGCAATTATCACCCGGGATAAGACTATTTCCTATAACAATTGTGCAGCCCAACTCTTTTTCTTTATCTTCATGGGGGTGACAGAATTTTACATTCTCACTGCCATGTCCTATGACCGCTACGTTGCCATCTGCAAGCCTCTGCATTACACCACCATCATGAACAGGAAACTCTGCACCTTGCTTGTGCTCTGTGCGTGGCTGGGAGGGTTCCTGACCATTTTCCCACCTCTCATGCTTCTGCTCCAGCTGGACTACTGTGCTTCCAATGTCATTGATCACTTTGCATGTGACTATTTTCCCCTTTTACAACTGTCTTGTTCAGATACATGGTTTCTAGAAGTCATCGGTTTCTACTTTGCTTTGGTTGCTTTGCTATTCACTCTGGCATTGGTGGTTTTATCTTACATGTATATTATCAGAACTATTTTGAGAATCCCATCTGCCAGTCAGAGAAAAAAGGCTTTCTCCACATGTTCCTCGCATATGATTGTCATCTCGATCTCTTATGGAAGCTGTATATTTATGTATGCTAATCCCTCTGCAAAAGAAAGGGCATCATTGACCAAGGGAGTGGCTATTCTCAATACCTCTGTTGCCCCCATGCTGAACGCCTTCATTTACACTCTGAGAAACCAGCAAGTGAAGCAAGCCTTCAAAAATGTGGTGCATACGTATAGGAGGATTAGGAGGAACTTGACGGAGGAACAAGGGGGAGAAGAAGGGCGGAAATGGTGGGGGAAAGGGAGAGAGGCAAACCATGAGAGACTCTTAAATACTGACAAAAGCTGAGGACTGATGGACGTGGGGAGGGAGGGGGGGATGGGCATGGAGGAGGACACTTGTGGGAATGAGCACTGAGTGTTATGTGGAAACTAATTTGACAATAAACTATTTGTAAAAAAAAAAAAAGAATCAAACGAATGAAATCTTAAAAAAATAAAATAAAATAAAATGATACTCTATTTGTAAATTTAAAAAAAAATGTGGTGCATAAAGTAGTATTTTCTTCAAAAAGGACACTCTAAAGTGTAAGTAGGTAAAATCTTGAATACTGTTAAAGATAACAGGTCCTTGATAGATATTTGTTCAATGAATGTAAGAGTGCTTGAGTCAACACTTCTTTTTTTTTCATTTCTAAAATGAGACTGAAAGAAATCTGAATTGTAAAATTGTGCCAGGTTCCTGGATTTTATGCTTCTATTAATTACTGGTTTAAACCCTACACATCTTTCAATGGAAAGGACCCTACTGGATAGCTGATCCTTCTCAAGAATTAAAAATTCTTAATAGTAAGAATTAATTACTATTACGGGAGAATAACTTCAAGTGATTTTCAGAAAAGATTGAAGAATTCAATGAGAATATAAATCCATAAATTTCATGCCTTTCAATGGGAACCCACTGAGTACTGAACTCTATCCCATTCTATTTATTGCTGTATATTCAGAATTTTGGAATAATTTATTTAATACGTACTAGCTTGGAGAGCCACTTTTATGGGGACATTTTAGTATATGATAAAAATGTAATGTTTCCATGTAAGATTAAGTTGGCTCAGTATTTCACCCAACAAGAGAAGTAGTGAGAGCATCTTTCTTTAGAGAAATCCTGATTTAGGAAATTCAGGAAACCTCTCCAAAAAGCTTTGCACATTTAGTTATTATCTCATTTAGATAGTAGGCAAAATATTCCATATGATTCTGGCTTACTTCTTATGCCTTTCCTATCTCTTTGGGCATTATCTCCAAAGTTTCAATATTGGAATTCCAATATTGTTACAAACATTGATAGCATTTGTATAATCCTTAGTGTATTTTCCTCTAGGCCTTTGTTGGCACATGTGATTCCCTGGAGTATTTGCTGGGAGACATGGGCATATATGGTAGATAAAACATGTGCCTTATGCAGGTGAAAATCCATATAGAATCCTTGTTCAGAAAGGCCCAAAGTAACTCCAAACCTAGGATGACTTCACTACTTTTCCTGTCTTAGCTACAATGGAAAATGTGTAAAAGGTTATTAGCTATAAAACTAAAGTAATTTCAGTGTATTGAGAAAGACTGATTTTAAAAATACTGAATCTCTTGACCTAAAACTGAAATCGGTGTCAATATGCTTTTTTAAAAAAATCATTTCAACCAGTTGATGTGGTGCATTTGTATGACAAATAGAGGTAAGACTGTAAAGTGAAGACAATGAAAAATTTCCTTTCCTTTGTACTGATTCATTAATACTTAACTTTTCATCAGAATCCATTTAGGGTTGTTATGTCATCTGTATTTATCAAGGATTATGAAAAAGGAGAATGTTACATTTCTTGTCATAGTAATTTATTCCTTTATTAATTTTCTGAAAATGATTGTCTCTGAATTTGATTTTCCTTATTGAATACAGGTTTAGTAAGTAGTACATGCTCCAGGTTCAGGCAGAAAGAGTTAGGAATTCCAATTCTACCATGAACGTGCATCTGATCTTGTTTATGTCACTTAAGCTGTTTCATTGTCAGATTCCTCAAAGGAACGTAAGGTTACCATGCTGAGTAAATGAGATAAGAGCCTAAAACTTTTCATTGTCTCTTAAATGAGGGCCTTCTAACATGGTTTTTGGTATTTTACAGTGGAGCAATATTCCCCAAATACGTTACTGGTTTTATTTTTGGGAAAATAAAGATAATAGTAACCACTGTCTGGGAGTACATTTTATTAACATTTTGTATAATTTAAGTTTTATTTTTATTTAAATTAGGCTTCATAATTATTCTGTGAAATATTATTGTCATTTTTTAAAATTAAGGAAAAAACTACAATTCAGGTTAAGTAAATTGTTCGAAGTCACAAACTATAATGTGACTGGGTTGCATTATTAATCCACTTCTCTTTGAATGCAAAGCCTACATGTTGCCCCAATAATGGCATACATTATAAATAAATATTGTTATTTTTTAAAATTTTTAAATGTTTATTTATTTACTTTTGAGAGACACACAGAGAAAGAGAGTGCACAAGTGGGAGAGGGACAAAGAGAGAGAGAGAGGGAGACACAGAACCTGAAGCAGGCTCCAGGCTCTGAGCTGTTAGCACAGAGCCAGACGTGGGGCTGGAACGCATAAACTGCCAGATCATGACCTGAGCTGAAGTTGGAGGCTTAACTGACTGAGCCACCCAGGTGCCACAATAAATATTAAGTTCTGATGCCAAACTTTTTTTAAGAATTCGTTTCCCTTTTTAAGTTAAAAATTATCCTCAAATATAGATACCTACTTAAAAAACTGACAATCTGATAGAAGTAGAACATCTCTATGAAAACATAAGGATTTTTCCTTCATTATTCCTATTCATACTGGTTGGTGCTTTGATCTTACTTGGGATTCAAAATTCCCCTTTCTATAGAATTAGGAGAAAAGAAAGCTCATTTTTTTTCCTCAGAGAACTCAGAGAAACAGGATTCTAAACTAATTTTAGGAATTCTCTGAGGCATTACAAAAGTCATAATTTGAAGAAAAATATTAAATAGGTTCTTTATATGAGATTTTTTGCATTCAGTCATGATGAAGTTCTTGCATGACATTAGATATCAGCAAACACAGGAATGGAATAAATCATTCCAGAAAAAAAAAATAGTGGTTGTTACAAAACCAAACTGTTACTTAAGATATCACATTAAACCAATATTTGTTCTCTTCTCTGAATCATTAGCCCAATATGTCCACCTAACACCAACAGTGTCAGGTGAAAGATAGAGACTTAGAAAACTGTGTCTTAATGTTGTGGGTGCAGATTGTCTTGAATATGAGTGTTCATAATTTTTGGAGGGTTTTTAAAAATGTTTTATTTGTCTTTGAGACAGAGAGAGACAGAGCATGAGCAGGGGAAGGAGAGAGAGAGACAAGAATTGGAAGCAGGCTCCAGGCTCTAAGGTGTTAGTACAGAGCCTGATACGGGGCTTGAACTCATGAACTGTGAGATCATGACCAGAGCTGAGGTTGGACACTTAACCAACTGAGCCACCCAGGCACCCCAAGGAGTTTTAACTTAAGAAGAGAGAGTTCAGCACAGATAGAGAATGCATAATGATAAAGTTAGTTTCTAATTATATAGTGGAATTTAATCTCTTAATTATTACAAAAATAAGGAAATCTCTTAATCTTTACTAAGGCTTTAAAAACTGTTTCTTTACATTGGACAATTTGAGGAATACTACTGGGCTATTTTTCAAAATTTATATGGAATGGTAGTAGTGTCCTTAAAATAATTTCCAGTCATTTATTTAACACAATAACAAGTAGCTGTTTATAGAATAGGTTAATTTCCACTTTCAATGAATGAAACATTTGATTCAACAATGATATATCTATGACAGAGCCAAATTCATTGAAAAGAAAGGAACAAAGGGAAATACAAAGCTTTGAACAAAAGTTACATGTGACTGGGCAAAAGAAACATGGATGAGTAGTTAGGAAGGAAAGCTTGAAATGATGTCTTGGAGTCCTGGGTATATTTTTCATTACTCTACCAAAAACATCACAAAAATAATTTATACATCAAAGACTCTACACACAGCTGTTAATTATAGAAGATTGTTCATTGACAACAATGACTTTTACAATTGAAAATTCCATCGTACACTTGAATTGCCATGCCTTTGTTTACAAAATATGTCATTGTGATGTTGGTTTCTCTTGTAAGTGCCCTTTAGCTTGTTTTCTTCAGTCCCTGAGAAATGTTCATTTCTTGTGAATCTCACACACTTTCCTAGTAGTATTAGCACTATCCATCTCAGTTGGAATTTGCCTTAAATTATCAACAGCAATGTTTGTTTTGCTAAACAGTGGAGTAGAAAGAGAACTCAGGCATATAAGAAAAAAAAGGAAGAAATTTCACAGTATTATGATGTATTATACACCAATAATCAACAATCTTGTATCTTGAAACTAAATATTCTATTGTAAAACTTCTCTCAGGACACTGAATTGAAAACTTTACTATTTAATGACAATGAACAGAATGAGGGATATGATAATGGACTGGTTGATTTACCAAAGAAAATTTAGCTTTACTTTAAAATACATTGTTGTTGTTATTGTTATTGTTATTATAATTATTATTATTCAAGAAAAGAAAATAAAGAGGTTTTATGTGCTGTTTCATAGATTCCTCCAAGGCATTAACAAAATAAAGCTCCTATAAATGAATGCTCATGTAGATAAAAGGAAAAATATAAACAATATAATATGGGATAGAAAGCAGATTTCATATATATAGAGATAATACTAACATTTAGATGGAAGAAACTGAAGGTAAAAAGTTCTGTAAAAGATAACGTTAGTATTCATACAATTTGGTTTCCTTAGTCTGTGATTATGTAGATCCAACTTACTAAATTTCTACCTTGCCTTCTCCCTACTCTGTACTCCCTAAAATCTGAAGATATCATGCCAATCAATTCACTATCTGTGGCTTCAGATGAGAAGTTGGAGGCTGGAAAAGAAGAATGTGAACTGGAGTGAAAACCTAGGAATTTTGTCACATTGTTAAAAATTGAACTTCAGTGACTTTCCAATTTTGGTGACATCCCCATTTGAGTGAACCCCAACACATCATCTTTTCTACGTTTTACTAGTAAGTAACAATATAGGGAATTAGGAGACAGAAATGAGGAAATGAATCACTTTTATTGGGGTTGGAAAATGGACAAGGACTTTTCTGATGGGAAGAAAATTCTTTGGGGAAGTATTTTAAAAAGTCAACAGGTAGCAATACTATTCCAGTTATCAAACATTCAGGAAAACCTATGTTAAAATCCATGTTTTCTCATTGAGGGTATATAATTTGGACAAGATTTTTTTTAAAAAAAATCTTTTTAGATTCAGTTTCCAATCTGTGAAATAAGGACTTTAAGAAAAATCATTCTATATAAAACACAGAGTGTGGTATATAGTAAAAATTTACTTTGAAACATTTTATCTACTTTTAAGTTGTCTTAAAGACCTCTATATTAAATTAAATTAGTTTACTGGCAGAGAAAAATTTCAGCACTATCTATCTGTGTAACTATCTTTTCTTTAACTGTTCTATTTGTGTTTTCTACTCTAGATTATAGAAGAGAAGAAAAAAATGAGAAACCACACAGAAGTAACAGAGTTTATCCTCCTGGGATTGTCAGATGACCCACAGCTTCAGGTGCTGATCTTTGTCTTACTGCTCATCACCTACATGCTCAGCATCACTGGCAACCTGACCATTATCACCCTTACCCTGCTGGAATCCCACCTCCAGACCCCCATGTATTTCTTCCTCAGAAACTTCTCCTTATTAGAGGTTTCATTCACAACTGTCAGCATACCCAAGTTCCTGGGCACCATAATGACAGGAGATAAAACCATTTCTTTTAACAATTGTATGATTCAGTTATTTTTTTTCATTCTCTTGGGAGTCACTGAATTTTACCTTCTGGCCGCCATGTCCTATGACCGTTACATTGCCATCTGCAAACCTCTGCATTACATGACCATCATGAACCCCAGAGTCTGCATACTCCTTGTCTTTGCTTCCTGGCTGGCTTCATTCTTAATCATATTCCCGTCACTCATGCTGTTCATTCAGCTTGATTACTGTAAGTCCAATATTATAGATCATTTTACCTGTGATTATTTCCCCTTACTACACCTTTCTTGTTCAGACACAAAATTCCTAGAAATAATGGGGTTTTCCTGTGCTGTGTTTACTCTAATGTTCACTTTGGCATTAATAGTTTTGTCCTACACATATATCATCAGAACAATTTTAAGAATTCCTTCTGCTAGTCAGAGGACCAAGGCCTTTTCCACCTGCTCTTCCCACATGATTGTCATCTCCATCTCCTATGGCAGCTGCATTTTCATGTACATTAATCCATCAGCAAAAGACAGAGTGTCTCTGAGCAAGGGCGTTGCTGTGCTAAACACCTCAGTGGCCCCCATGCTGAACCCCTTTATTTACAGCCTAAGGAATCAGCAAGTCAGGCGAGCCTTCATGGACAGGGCAAGAAAGATTGCATTTTTCTCAAAAAAAGGAAGAAATAAGTGCTATTAAAACTAAAGGCACATCATGAGTAACTAAACAAAAATTGGGCCCTTCCAAAGTCTATTAATATCTACATAGCCTCACTGGAGTTATTTTGTCTTGATTATACTTTTATTGCCAGCAGTTTACTGAGGATATATATCTTATATATATATATATAAAATATGTGTGTATGTGTATATACATATATGCACATATTTTTCCTATTTAAATTCTAATCCATCTCTCATGCATTTCCCTTTCTTTAAGCTAGTCTTTCTACTCTGTAACTATGAGACTGGCCTCACTTTCTTCTTTTAAATATTTTAAATACAAATTGTTTCAAAATCATACTTGGAAAATCAAATGCAGAAAGAGACACCCAAGATCAGTGAATTAAAATTGTTTTATGATTTTACTAGGAAACACTCTTCCAAAGAAATCAGAAAATATTGTCATGATTAACATTATTTTTAAGTTACTAGGCAAGTATCATAAATATAACTTAGTCTTACTAGAATGTTAAAGACAATATTCTCTCTATTTATAGCACAGTTAGTAACTATGCAAAAAAAGTGCAATTAAAAAATAACAATTATTTTTGAGAACTCCAAAAATATTTCTCAAGTGCCCAGTTTCAATTTTCTGTGCCATAATTTATCAATTCAAAACACAATTATAAATATACACTTACTTAGGGAAACCTTGAAGCAGTCCCAATTTCTTGGAACTCCATAATGACCATATACATCGTATCAGTTCTTTATAAAGCCTGAAGAAATAAATATTCCTAGATACAGTTATGAGTACATATAGTGTGTTTCAGTAGTGTATTTAAATGCTTGATGCTAAGGAGCTCTTTTTGAAAACCAGTTGTTAAGTTATAAGTTCCTCATCATACCTTTTGTGGCTGTTTTGACATGATAGTTTACACATATTATTCATTTAAGTGCAAAAGATGCAAAACCCTGTTTGCTTCATAATATATTTTATTAATAGAAAAATCATTTTAAGGGCACCTGGGTGGCTTAGTCAGTTGAGCATGAAACTCTTGATTTAGGCACAGATCATGATATCAAGGTCATGGGATTGAGCCCAACATCCGGCTCTGTGCTGAGCATGGAGCCTGCTTGAGATTCTCTCTCTCTCTCTCTCTCTCTCTCTCTTTCTCTGTCTCTCTGTCTCTCTCTCTGTCTCTCTGTCTCTCTCTCTCTCTCTCTCTCTCTCTCACACACACACACACACACACACACACTTGCACAAAAAATAAGAAAAGTCATTTTAACAAAAATAAGTAACACACCCACTCTACTCTCAGGTTCTTTTATTCAGCACTCTACTCTCAGGTTCTATCAGGGCATTAGCACAAGAATAATAAATAAATTTAAAACTAGAGGAAAAGAAGAAACAAATGAATCTTTCCTTGCAAATAACATGATTTCCTCGAAAGGCCTTAGTGCACTTACACTAAATGTTTCTTAGGTCGGACATACTCCTTTCCCAGATATCTGCATGGGATATCCCAGACACCCGCGTGCCATCTCAGTAAGGCCCACCCCATCGCTTCTCGACCTTTTGGCCAAGATCAACTGTAGGCCCACCCCAGTGACACTGTTTAAAATTGTAGTAGCTCCCCACTTCCAAGGTTTTTACATTTTCTCTTCTTTTACAAAACATTGATTAATTTATAAGAGACCATATATATACTAATCAATCGTGTCCATTGCTTATTGTCCATCTCACTCTCCTCCCCTGTGAAAGCAGGGATCTCTGTCCACTTTGTAGACAAAACAATGTGCTCCAGCAGTGCTGTGCCGAGGCCTGCCTATCCACTTCCCAGCAGCCAGCTGGGTTTGTGTCTCCTCAATTCTGCATTTAGGGAGGCCACAGCACCTGCCACGGTGGGAGACTTTACATCTTAAAAATTGATAAGCTCTGGGGCACCTGGGTGGCTTAGTCGGTTAAGCTTCCGACTTTCGCTTAGGTCATGATCTCGCGGTTCGTGGGTTCGGGCCCCGCGTCGGGCTCTGTGCTGTCAGCTCAGAGCCTGGAGCCTGTTTCTGTCTGTGACTCTCTCTCTCTCTGACCCTCCCCTGCTCACGCTGTCTCTCTCTCTCTCTCTCTCTCTCTCCTAGAAATAAATAAAACATTAAAAAAAAACTTAAAAAAATTAAAAAAAAAATTGATAAGCTCTACCGATAGGCTCCTCACCCCCACTTGCCGAGAGGCAATTGTGAAACATTTACTGGAAGGCACTAATCCTCCTCATTTAGAACATGTGTCTGCCATGTAGTGGATACTCAATAAATATTTTTTGAATAAATAAATTAAATAATGTAGAATGGCTCCAGTGTCCTAGCAATCAGAGCACTGACTAAATATTTTGGCCAACAGAAACACATACTATTTATACAATAATGTACAATGACATTGCATTAGCTTTTAAAACAATGTTCATATAAAATGTGTATTTCATCATAACTAGACAACTTTGAATGACAAAGTAATAGTTAACTGAATATTTCTAATATATTTGGTGCTCATTTTTTCTTCTATTTTGCATTAAGTCATTTTACAACTATATAAAAATCTATTTCTTTGACTTTTTATGAAGTCAATAATAACACTTCTACTTAAGGTTTTCCTAATGAGCTTTCTAATGATAGGAATTCCCATGATGCAAACCCTTGTTTTTCTCATAGAAAAATTCTTACAACTATTTGGGCTACACTTAGTAATATATGAGATCTAACATCATGTGTCAATCAATACACTTCTGAGATTATAAATTCAATTTGTAGAATAATAGCTCAATTAAACTGTGGTGTTCAGTAAATAGGTCAACCAGAAGTCCTGTGGGGTTGGGGGGCTTACCTAAAAAGGATGATAATGTATTACTGAAATTAATTAGTAATATGCACTGAAATTATTTAGTAATATGATGTCAGTTCAGGTTTTTAGAGAAAGTCTTTAATAATTTTTCTTATTTATTTTAGAGAGAGACAGAGATCACGAGTGGAGGAGAAGAGCAGAAGGAGAAAATCCCAAGCAGACTCTAAGCTCATCATGGAGCCAGGGCTTGATCTCTTTAATTTTTTTAATGTTTATTAATTTTTGAGAGACAGAGCATGAGGGGAGGAGGGGCAGAGGGAGACACACACACAAAATCCAAAGCAGGTTCCAGGCCTGAGCTGTCAGCACAGACCCCAATGCAGGGCTTGGACTCACCAACCCTGAGATCATGACCTAAGCTGAAGTATGACACTTAATTGATCTCTTTACCCTGAGATCATGACTCCAGCCAAAATCAAGAGTCTCAACTGACTTCTTATTTTACTGGTTCATAAATATTCTCACAAGAAAAAGATGTCATATGCACAAATATAAACAAGGATTTAATGGAAGTAAATAATATAGTGAAGGAAAGTGTTCAAAAGGCAATAAAAGCCACATTAGCAGGAGCTATGGGAAGGGTGTCCCTAAATTCACAGGGCCAATACAGGGATAAACCTTCTCATATCTTTAATAGGTTGTCCATTTCAGAAGGCAATCAACCCACATAGCAGCATTTTCTACCATTTCATTCTGCTAAAGAATTCTTCTTTAGGTTGCCAGAATTCAAAGGATGTAAGCACACCAATTCCACTCAGGAAAAGTCCAGAGTTTCTGGGAGAGAAATGTGATTTCCTTGTATAATCAGAAGAGTGAAATTTCAGGTCCATCTCTCACACAACTTTGTTTATATATTTGCCCATTTGCCTCATAAATTTGCTTTTATACTTTTTAATCAATATTTATAAAAATGATTCACCCCTGTCTTTAATGATTCTTCTCCTTGGCACTTGCTTTGCCTAATGAATTCCTCTGGGCCAACATAGTCAAATAGGATATAGTTAAATAAGTCCAGTTCGATTTGTATGGCATACATTGATAGAAACTTTCCTTATTTTCTGTTTTTCAAGGCAGCATTTTCAGGAAAATATAGCAGTTCTTGAACGTAGGAAAATGCCACTTAGGTTTTATAGGTGTATGATCATAGAATTACAAACTATTGACTTTAAATGTTTACACGAATAGAAAGAAAAATGATTTAATAACTCAGTGTTTTGTACTGTATGAAAAGAGGCAAATGGAAGAGTACTTTACTAGTCAACCCAGGTGTAACTGAATTTGTACACGGAGCTTGATAAGAGATGAAAAGCCAGGACAAGTTGTATTATAATAAAATGTTCTCAGAAATTCATAGTATCAGTAATGAAGGATATTATGAGTCTCATATAACTAATCTACCAATGAAGAGAATTATGATCCTTAAGACCATGATAAAGCTAAAACAACATACTTCTTTTGAGAGTACAATAGAAGCCAAGTCTTTTGCTAACTCAATTTAGCAGCTCTGAAATTATGTAAATGTTTAAGCAAGTTAGATGATAAAATTTGAGACTGAATCATCAAGAAGAACCAGAGTAAGTAAATTTTTCATTCTTCAAAATGTATGTATTCATTTTATTCAAATATCTTCAAAAATATTATTTATATATAAGTTTGTAGATTTACAAACCTTTCAAAATTAAAAATTAAATAACTGTTTACTACCAAGAGACAATTAATACAATGCTAAAGGAGCAACACAGATATAAGTCTTGGATTGTTCCTTTCTTTCTAACTTGAAATTATATTCTGATATAAAAATAGGAATAAAAAAAATCACATGGCACCTGGGTGGCTCAGTCAGTTAAGCAGCCAACTTTGGCTCAGGTCATGATCCCACAGTCCATGAGTTCGAGCCCGGCATCGGTCTCTGTATTGACCCAAAGCAGGATTCTGTGTCTACCTCTCTCTCTACCCCTCCCTTGTTCATAATCTGCCTGTCTCTCTCTCTCAAAAATAAATAAACATTAAAAATAGTAATAATAAAATTTTTAAAAATACTATTGGAAAGAATATCTTCTTCCCAGTAAATGTTATTTTGATCATCTACTTGTTGATCTTCCATGACAATATTGTAAAAAAAGAAAAAAGAGTTCTGCCTTGTATTACTTAAACTATTTTTAAGCTATTATTTATTTTAGTAATGGAAGGAATAGAAAGGTCCCTTCTTGTCCTTTTGGCCTTTTTATCAGAAAAGGAAAAAAATGATAATAGATAATATCAACCAAACCCTTAGAAACTAATTTATGAGATGGGGCTCTAGGTGGCTCATTTGGTTAAGCCTCCCACTTCGGCTCAAGTCATGATCTCACAGCTGCTGAGTTCAAGCCCCTTGTCAGGCTCTGAGCAGACACCCTGGAGGCTGCTTCAGATTCTCTGTCTCTCTCTGTCCCTCCACCACTCGTGTGCTATGTGTCTCTCTCTCAAAAATAAACATCTAAAAATTTTTTTACAAAAGTAATTTATGAGAGAATGTGAACAAAACATTCCCAAAGATAAACATGTATGTTCTAAATGAGATGATTACTATGGTGATGAGTTGTTTAACCTTGTGAAATTTCTCTCAACTATTTGGGCCTCAAAATATAAAATGTGGTGGTAGCCTAAATTACTCTTATAAGATTTCAAACTCTATATGTAGATTATCCATAATTCAGATTAGTTTTTATAACATTGAGGTAAAGAAAAAATCAATTAGAAAATTTTTATGTTTTTATAAAAAACAATAATTAGCGGCTTAATCTTAAAGAAACATTAGAAGAAATAGCTTCTGCCTAAATGTTAACACAAGATTTTTTTTTAATCCATGGCCTGGGATTGTGTATTTCCAACAACAACAACAAAAAAAGATCAACCTTTAACTTCAGATCATATTTATTACTTGAATGTAAGGCCCAATAGAAGCTGGAGAGAGTTGTTGAAAGGAAACACGTATCTTTTTGGCTTTCATAGATTATTCATCATTATGGATATTTTAAAGATTTTATATTCTATCCTCAATCTTGTTCTCTTTTATTTTCTATAGGGGAACATACATTCTCTGTTCTAAAGTGGAGGAAAATGGTTAACAATGAAAAACCACACAGTACCCAAAGAATTCATTCTCCTAGGGCTATCAGATGACCCAGAGCTTCAGATTGTGATCTTCCTCTTTTTAATTATCACGTATATATTAAGTGTCACTGGAAATTTGACCATCATCACTCTCACCTTGCTGGATTCCCATCTACAGACCCCTATGTATTTCTTCCTCAGGAACTTCTCTGTATTAGAAATATCCTTTACGACAGTCTGTATTCCTAGATTTCTGAGCACAATTATCACCAGAAACAAAACAATTTCATACAATAATTGCACTGCTCAGTTGTTTTTCCTCATCTTCATGGGTATAACTGAGTTTTATCTTCTAACTGCCATGTCCTATGATCGCTATGTAGCCATCTGTAAACCCCTACATTATACAACCATCATGAACAAAAGAGTTTGCATTTTACTTGTCTTTTGTGCTTGGCTGGCAGGATTCTTAAATATCTTCCCACCAGTTATTCTTTTTCTCCAGTTAGATTACTGTGGCTCCAATGTCATTGATCACTTTGCTTGTGACTACTTTCCCCTCTTGCAATTATCTTGCTCTGACACATGGCTCCTAGAAGTGATTGGTTTTTACTCGGCAATAGTCATTCTGCTTTTCACTTTGGCATTAATAATTCTATCCTACATGTTCATCGTCAGAACAATTCTGAAACTGCCTTCTGCCAGTCAGAGAAAAAAGGCATTTTCTACATGCTCCTCTCACATGATTGTCATTTCCATCTCTTATGGAAGCTGCATTTTCATGTATGCCAACCCTTCTGCAAAAGAGAAGGCCTCATTGACCAAAGGAGTAGCTATTCTGAACACCTCTGTGGCTCCTATGATGAATCCATTTATATATACCCTGAGGAACCAGCAAGTAAAGCAAGCCTTTAAGGACACTGTCCAAAAGGTCATGTTTTTCTCCAATAATTGAAGGCATTAGTAGCATTAAAAGAATGAATTACTTGTAAATGCTTTCTACTATTCACACTTTCTCAAAATTCCCTTTCCTTTACTAGATTATGTGTTTTACCCTTTTTTTCCATTCCCCAGTAAAAATTTTTCAATTATTGAACTCAATGAATTTGATAATGTGAATACTGCTTCAGAATTTTCTATACATTCAAAAGTTTTATTCAAATATATTTGGATGAAATAATAAAATTGGGTTAATGATTATGATTTTGAATGGGAGAGGTTTGCTTTTGAAGAGACACTGAGCATTTAGTTTGATGGAAAGTGTTAAGAATAGATGCAGATTTCTGAACTTTTCATTCTCACCAACTAATAGAAATGAATGTTATTAGAAAATTTTGATTGTATTTGTCTCCATGAAATCAATTAAACACAATCACTAGAGGATTGGCGATAAAATATCTATTTAAATATTTTATAAGATTAGAAACTCATACATATTAAAAATCTTTATACTATTAGTAATAATTAGGATGCTAATGAAGAAGGAGAGGAGCAAGAGAGACAGGGGTAGAATATAACAAAATTTTCCAGCAATTCCTACATTGCAGAACTATTGTTTTCTTTGTATTAAGCATCTAATCCTGACAACAAGTTTATGAGGTGCTTTTAATTACTATTCTTTTTGGGGATGTCTGGGTGTCTCAGCCATTTAAGTGTCCAACTTCAGCTCAGGACATGATCTTGAAGTTCATGAGTTCTCCAGCAATTGAAAGCATTAATAGCATTAAAGGAATGAAGCCCTGCATTGGGCTCTGTGCTGACAGCTTGGATCCGAGAGCCTGCTTCAGATTCTGTGTCTCCCTCTCTGTTTGCCCCATCCCTGATCATACTCTGTCTCTCTCTTTGAAAAATAAGTAAACATTTTAAAAAATTAATGACTGTTCTTTTTTAGTCAGAGGTATTTTTTAGGTAGATCACATACCTCCAGAAAAAAAATATTTTCCTCATGTAAATATTATATATTTTAAATTATGTTAGACATCTTATTTACCTAAGATTTTAACAATCCCCTTAATTGGGTATGTTTTCTCCTCCTTTTAAGGAATGAAACATAGAAATTCATAGTAAATAAATAATATATATGGCCAACATATGTTAGAACAAGGATTCAGATCAAAGCTATGTTTCCCAAATAAGCCATTGTACCAACTCTGGAAGGAGGGGAGATATTTTGCAATATAAACATTACAAGGAAACTTAAAACTTAAGAATAGAATGCTATTTCTTTCACAAAAGTACTTACTTTCACCAAATAAGCTCAACAAAATGCCACACTTGGCTTATTGGGATTTCTCGCCAAAAAACCCATATATCAGAAATTAACAATTCAGAAGACAAGCACCTCTTTGGAATTAAAGTTAAATCCCTAAACCTAAAACCAGAAAATCACTTTAACCAAGGAAATTCAGACTCCCAAACTTTTCCGTTGGTAATCTCAGCTATAATATGAACCTGTATGATAATGAATGTAGTCTCCCATTGGCAAGACTCTTGTCAGTTTGGTTTGAGCACTGAATTATCCCCACCAACAACTGCAGCCATAAACATAAATTATGTGATTGAAAATTGATTATCTCTCTTATAGATATTACCTAGTCATTCTTCATCATTCTGATTTGAGTCATAATAAACTTTCGTATTCTTAAATATCAGAACTTTTCAGTGTTCATCATGCCTTACATCTCTCTCCGAGGGTAGATCTCCAGTGCTAAAGTTCTCAAGGTCACATTGCCTTTTTATCACTATCTATAAAATTGGGTGTATATTGCAATAATTTAAAGTCATATAGAATCACATGGGCCTCACTGTACAGTATGTTTATCAACATGATTAGAAGTTTTCACAATATACTAGAATTTCAGTTTTCTTGGCTATATTAGCAAATTATGAGCACTTTTCTAGCAAAAGGAATACCTGTTCATTATAGCCTACCAAAGGGATTTTGGAGTGTAGTCATTTACACAAATATTTGTTATAATTTAACAAATCAACAAATGGATGAAAGTGTCAAAATGCCTACTTCCTATCTAAACTATTGATATCTCCTGCCTTGAAATTTTCATTCTTCTGGTCTGATATCTATTTGAATAAATTTCTAAGTCTCGGTTTTCTAGGACTCCTTGTTTTTTAGACCTATAGACAAAAAATTGCTATAACCCTTAAAATCATGTCAGCGCCTATTAAATGTCTTACTCAACAGACAAGACCCATCTTTTCTTTATAGGACTACCTCCTAGGACATCCACTGTGGACATATTGAGGGCAAATTTCTATCTTTTAATCATTAATGTGCTGGATGGAACCCTATGGCTCCCATGGGCATCACATTCTTAACCATTTTTTAACCTGAGATGTTTTCAGACGGACAATAGTAAAATATAACAATGGTACTCAACAACACTTACTTAGCACATATCAGTGGCTTCTTTGAGACAGATTTTTTAGGTCATAGTAGCAGTTCACCTACTCTATCATTCATTCTATATAGTCCCCAGAAATAGAATTCCACTTGTGAGGCCTTAGAAATATTAGCTAAACTCTCAATGAGTCAGTTTCCTAATACAAAAACTAGGGAGAATAATAGGAATTTCTTCATGTGGTACTGTAAATATTTGTTTAGACAAGGCTTATGAAGGACCTACAAACATACTTGATACCTTCCAAGTGTCTAATAATTAAAACAATTACTGTTATCTTCAATAATGTCAATTTAATTAAACGTCCCGCAGCCAGCTCATACAATTTACTCAAAATTAATTTGGCTTCATGCATCACAACAGTGTCTGTAGGATGAGTGTCTTTGTGTAGTGCATTTTGGGATACTCCCTCATCTATAAATTGGGGATTACAATAACGTTTACTTGTTTTATTGCTGAGATTAACTTAGACTTCTGTTTTGAATATCACCACTGTGAAACATTTTAATGAACTTACACATTTTGATCTACCAAATTCTGTCAAATATATCTATCTCTATGCAAGGACTGCAAAGATTACATTTTCAGTTGTCAAAGCTAGTATTGTAAATGTAATTTTAGTCCTGCCAATCAGGAACATTCATAAAAGATATGAACTTTAAACTTAGTTATGCATCTACATTGCTGATATAGATCATAGCAGAGTCAGATAACCCAACTTTGTAGCAATAGTTCTAGATTCCAGAGAAGTACCCCTATGGAGACTCAATATTATGAAACAGTTTTGAGATCATTCCAGGCTAAAATCTGCCTTCAGGTCTCTTTGATAATTCCTTAAGCCATATATTACTCTATATTAAATAGATACTTTTTTTTTTTTTACAAATAGTTTATTGTCAAGTTGGTTTCCATATAACACCCAGTGCTCATCCCCACAAGTGCTCCCCTCCATGCCCATCTCCCCCCTCTCCTCCCACACCCATCAGTCCTCAGTTTGTTCCCAGCATTCAAGAGTCTCTCATGGTTTGCCTCCCTCCCTCTCCCCCACCATTTCCCCCCTTCTTCTCTCCCACGGTCCTCCGTTAAGTTCCTCCTAATCCTCACATACGTGAAACATATGGTATCTGTCTTTCTCTTCCTGACTTATTTCACTCAGCATAACACCCTCTAGTTCCATCCATGTTGCTACAAATTGTCAGCTTTGATTCTTTCTCATTGCCATGTAGTATTCCATTGTCTAGATAAACCACATCTTCTTGATCCATTCATCCATTGATGGACATTTAGGCTCTTTCCATGCTTTGGCTATTGTTGAGAGTGCTGCTATGAACATTGGGGTACATGTGCCCCTATGCATCAGCACTCCTGTATCCCTTGGGTAAATTCCTAGCAGTGCTATTGCTGGGTCATAGGGGAGTTCTATTGTTAATTTTTTGAAGAACCTCCACACTGTTCTCCAGAGGGGCTAAACCAATTTACATTCCCACCAACAGTGTAGGAGTGTGCCCGTTTCTCCACATCCTCGCCAGCATCTAGAGTTCTCTGATTTGCTCATTTTAGCCACTCTGACTGGCATGAGGTGATATCTCAGTGTGGTTTTAATTTGTATTTCCCTGAAGATGAGGGACACTGAGCATCATTTCATGTGTCTGTTGGCCATCTGGATGTCCTCTTTGGAGAAGTGTCTGTTCATGTCTTCTGCCCATTTCTTCACTGGATTATTTGTTTTTTGGGTGTGGAGTTTGGTGAGTTCCTTATAAATTTTGGATATTAACCCTTTATCTGATATGTCATTTGCAACTAGCTTTTCTCATTCTGTCAGTTGCCTATTAGTTTTATTGATTGTTTCCCTTGCTGTGCAGAAGCTTTTTATCTTGATGAGGTCCCCAATAGTTCATTTTTGCTCTTGATTCCTTTGCTTTTGGGGATGTGACAAGTAAGAAATTGCTGTGGTTGAGGTCAAGGAGGTTGTTTCCTGCTTTCTCCTCTAGAGTTTTGATGATTTCCTATCTCACATTCAGGTCCTTTATCCACTTTTTTTTTTTAAATTTCTAGGAGAGAGAGAGAGAGACAGCATGAGCAGGGGAGGGTCAGAGAGAGAGGGAGTCACAGACTGAAACAGGCTCCAGGCTCTGACCTGGCAGTCAGCACAGAGCCCGACGCGGGGCTCGAATCCACGAACCGCGAAATCATGACCTAAGAGAAAGTCGGACGCTTAGCCGACTAAGCCACCCAGGCGCCCCTCCTTTATCCATTTTGATTTTATTTTTGTGTATTGTGTGAGAAACTGATCTAGTTTCTTTCTTCTGCATGTTGTTGTCTAGTTCTCCCAGCACCATCTGTTAAAGAGGCTGTCTTTTTTCCACTGGATACTCTTTCCGGCTTTGTCAAAGATTAGCTGGCCATACATTTGTGGGTCCAATTCTGAGTTCTCACATTAGCAATCAGACAACAAAAGGAAATCAAAGGCATCAGAATTGACAAAGAAGAAGTCAACCTTTCATTTTTCATAGATGACATGATACTCTACATAAAAAACCCAACAGACTCCACCGGAAACCTACTAGAACTGATCCATGAATTCACCAAAGTCACAGGGTACAAAATCAATGTACAGAAATCAGTTGCATTTTTATACACCAACAATGAAGCAACAGAAAGAGAAATCAAGAAACTGATCCCATTCACAATTGCACAAAAAAACCAATAAAATACCTAGGAATAAACCTAACCAAAGATATAGGAGATCTGTATAATGAAAACTATGGAAAACTTATGAAGGAAATTGAAGAAGGAACCAGAAATGGGAAAAAAACATTCCATGCTCATGGATTGGAAGAATAAATATTGTCAAAATGTCGTTACTACCCAAAGCACAAAAACAAACATATAGACCAATGGAACAGAATAGAGAACTCAGACTTGGACCCATGCTTAATTTTAAATGGCTAGTTACTAGAGGAAGAAAAAACAGCCTGCTTCACAGATAGTTCTGCATCATATAATATAATTGCTACAAATAGTATACTGAGTCAATGAATCTTATTAAGGAATGGCCCCAAACCTCAGTTAGGATAGAATGTTTTTCCAGTGGGAAAAATCCAAGGGGTATATCTTGTCCTTATTTCCAAGAAGTTTGGATGTTAGATGTAAGATGTTGTACTGTTTCATAATGTGTTGGGTAGCAAGGAGCTTAGAAGTATTGGAGTATCCATAATGAAGAGATTTAGGAAAATGCTACCTGAGTGAGTCTCTCATTGTGGAACTAGAATCTTTAGGTGTTTGTGGCCCATGTGACTTTCCAATAAATAGTCATCTGAAAGGAGATTTACAATAACCAAGAGGATAAGATGACCCATTTTATGAAAGCTAGCAGTTTTCCTTACCCATTTACTTCAATATTTGATTAGTAGGCTCATGAAAATTGTGGCCATGGGGCAATGATTACATCTATGTATAAGTTACCTAGATATCAAACCTGTCAGTACTTGATTGAGACCAATGCTGAGCTTAAATGCTAGAGGGAATAACCAACTACCTGACAGAAAATTGGTAAGTTTACACTCTTTTCTTCACACAGGGAACAACAATGTACCCCTTGGAAGAGATATTTATTCTAAATATATATTGTTTTTTGCTATGCACAGGTCTTTTCCAGCAATACAATATGTAGGTACCTATTTGTTTTTTCCAATATCACGATGACCTAAAAAAAAATTTCCATTGTGAAAACGGAACTCATTTGACAGTAAGCAAAGTGAGACAACACACTGATTTGTCTTACTATGCACTATGCCATCCAGAAAAAAACAAACATAAAAGTGGCTATGATGATAAATTGGGACAAATATGAGAAAGATGAGTACTAATTTAATAATTGGGATTTGTAGGAATTGTCTATATCCCAAGTATTCCCAGGGATTATTAAAATCACTGTTTAACTGGTAAATTAGAATGGGACATACATGAGAGACAGATAAAGCATATCTTTATGAAAGAATATTTTGGTTCCTCAGAAATGAAGGTTAGGTCACCAAGCCAATAGCCAAGTAAGGTGCTGACAGACAGAGACACACACACACACACATATTCATATATGAATATGCAATAAATAAAGGATATGTATACAGAATATATAAAAAAGAAGTCTCAAAACACAATAAGAAAACAAAATTTAAACAATGGATAGATATATAAATACATATGGAAACCAACTTGACAATAAACTATAAAAGAAAAAATATATAAATACAAATCTTATCAAAGATAATATACAAATGTCAAGTTAGCATAGTCAAAGATTATTGCTCAACATTATTGGTCATCAGGAAAATAAAAATTAAAACCCTAATGGGGTACTGCCTTATATCTATTAAAATGAGTATTTTAGTCATTTAACAAATTGTCTTTATTTCAAAGACAATATCAAATGCTTGAGGCAAAACCACAGAAACTTTCACAAATTATGGATGGATTGCAAATGGTGCAGTCAGTTTAGAAAGCAGTTTAAGTCGCTGATAACATCCAACGTATAATTAACAAAAAGCCCAGCAATCTCAATTCTAGTTATTTTACTCAAGTGTAATGAAATCTTTTCACACAAAGCATCATTATTCATAGTCACCATAAATTGGAGACTACTCACATGTTCTTCAGTATGTAAATACATACACTAACTGTGGGGTAGCCATTCTAAGGGAATACTACTTGGACTAGAAAGGAACCACATACTGATTTAGCAATGAACATGAATGAAACATAATTTCAATTTATGTGAAACAATCCTGATCCAGAGACTACACAGTTTATGTGAAAGAATCCCGATCCAAAGGCTGCACTTTATATCATTCTTTTTGTGTGACATTCTGGAATGGCAAATCTATGAGGACAGAAAGCAAATCAGTTTTTGTCAGGGTTGAGAGAGACAAAGGGTTGACTACGAAGGTGCAACATGAGGAGCTTCATGAGATAATGCACTGATTGCATGTGGTTCTATGGGGTGACCCTATGCAACTTTATACACCCATAGAACCTAAAACAACCCTAAGTGTGTGTGTTTCCTAAATGCAAATTACAAATAATCATCCAGGATGTTGGTGGTACTGAAGAGGAACACACACTGTGATAGGAATCTCACAATCTTACAAAGAATAAACTCTAGACTAGAGGACTGATGTTAGAAGGATAATGAACTTATGTTCATTTTATATAAAGCTGTTCCTCATTGTTCACAGAGTCCTTCTTTGCACATTTCCGTACTCTCTAGCATGTATTTGTAAACACTAAGTTAATTCAGAGACACTTTTTTGAGCCAATCCAGCACATGGGCAGAGCAACAAAGGTTTGGAGTTACCTATCACACCTGTTTCCAGCTAAGTTTAAACAAGGTGATGCTCTGCCTTCTTGCTGCAGATCTCATACTTTAAACAAAGTCTTTTCATGGCCGATATAATGCTGGATTTTTCACATTTTTCTGTTTTAATCCTGGTGATTTCACTGCTTTTAATGGCCCCAAAGCACAGTAGTAAAACACTAAGTGTCTTGAGAGTAAGAATCGTGTGATGTGACTCATAGAGAAAATACCTATTGGGTGAGTTTGGGCCAGGCATGAGTTCTGGGTGTTTGGCCTGATGTTAATGAATCAGCAACATACTATATTCAGAAAAAGAAAGAGGACACTTATTTCTCTGTATGTGAGGACTCTCGTGAAAATAATAAAATAACATCTTTACTGTGTTATGAAGGTATAAAGAAAATGGAAAGCACATAAATTTGTAGATTCATATGAAAACAGATTTTTGTTAAGTCATAATGACAGGGGGACCTAGGTGGCTCAGTCGATTGAACATCCGACTCTTCATTTCAACTCAGGTCATGGATCTTCCGGTTGGTGGGATTGAGCCTGACGTCTGGCTCTGCACTGACACCATGGAGCCTGCTTGGAATTCTCTCTGCCACTCTCTTTTGTGAAAGAAATAAATAAACTTTTAAAAAGTCATAATGACAGCATTGTTGTCAACCAGAACAAGCCAAAGAAATATATGGCCATGTTACCCATGGTTAAGAAATGGGAAAGTTTTCAAAGGGTGACAAGGTGTAAAAATTGTTAAACTTGCAGGTGAGGCAGATTCTGCAGATCAAGAAGCTGTGGAAGTACTTATTAAATATATCCAAGATGCTATTGCAGGATTGGATTATGTAGAAGAGCAAGTTTTCAGTGCTGATGAGACTAGTCTGTTTTTTAAGGATGTTGGAACACTAAGCCATATCACACAAATTACATATATAATAAAAATAGTTTTGGTTGGTGAAAATGTTGTAACAGAGGCTTGAAGGAATTTATCTTCCTATTTCCACTAGGAACAAAATTTCAATATTGTTAATTCACTGTTGTGGCAAATTTATGGAACATAAGTACCTGGAATAATGAGAATCTACACTCTCCACAAATGTACTTGTGTATACATGGATTCGTGTGTATACAAAGGTCTCCCATAACTGTCTACTGACAGACACTAGGAAGACCTCAAAAAATTTAAAGATGGAATAAAGTTGAATGGACTCAGGAGCCAATTGAAAGGGAAGCCAATGGTCAAAACTGGAGAATATGAAAAACAAAATAAAGAATGTAGTACTGAATTACAAACTAAAGAATAAAAATCATATTTATTAGTGCATACTCAACCAACTGAGCCACCTAGACGCCTTTAAAAGAACATTTTAAAACTGCTACAATTTAAGAGTTTTGTGTGACATTTTTATTCATTATAACATAAATATTTTGTGACTGACAGGACTACATGATGTTTTGTGTTCTTATATAGAAATATTTTAATAATTTCTATTAAAATTAAAATGTGATCTATTTTCACATAGTCATCAAGTGATCATTTTTGTAAAAGATTCAAAATAGTTTATTTCATGTTTCTTAACACTGAACAGACATATTTTATGTTTTAGTTTTGCACAATGTGAATTTTATATAGTAAAGGTTAGCATCTATTATACAAAGGCAGAAGCCAAAAGCACGCTTATCTTATGACCACGAGGATAGATGATGGAAAGTAGAAATAATCCCCACCCAGCAATTTTGTAGGTAAAGAACTGTAGTAATCTCATTAACATATTAAATTAATTGACAATTGTGAGTAAATATCAATCCTTTTGACAACTCTGAGACCTCTGATGGATACAGAAAACAGAGGAGACATTACAGACTTAGCCAAACTGTCTGGACAGTTAAGCTTTTCTTAAAATGATCTTAGGGGATAGCATCAGTCCCAGAATGGAAAGACACTTTCCCAGAGGACAAATATAGGTCCCCACCACACTAGGTCCCTGAAGTTTGGAATTTTAAAAGGCAGCAGGCCCCGTTAGTGTAGTGTAGTGTGCTGCACTCTTCCAGGCAGGCAAGTGACCCAGAGACAGTGTGAATTCAGAAATCTGAAAAATGCCTGGGATGCAATGGAAGAAATAAGTCACTCCTCTGAAACTGTTTCCCTGGGAGCAGCAAGCATGGACTCCCCTCACCAGGAATGAGGAAGCAGGCTGGTGCCAGTTTCCTTCCCCACCCCTCAGCAAAAACCAATTTTAGGGAAATAGCACAGCATCAACACTGCCAACCTAATCTGCTTACACCCAAGTCCCAACTCACTGTGATCCACTAGGACTACTTTTCTAGCCCAGGTATGCCTTACAACTAGCACAGCAGGTCCCTCTGTAAGAAAACCAGCACAAACCACAACACACACCACATCTACTGACCAAAGAGTTCTGCAAGTTTCAGCTCTAGTGGAAATACTGTCAGGTCTTTTTTAGCAAGCAGATCAGAGCACACCTAGTTAAAACTCACCACACTCTGGCCAAGGTCCAAATACTCCCCACTGCAGGCAAGGAGAAACTCTGCAGTGGACTGACCTGAGGGAAAGAGCAGCCATAACACAGCACAGACTGCACACAGCATATACCAAAGACACTTCCTGAAGAATCAGGCCTGGGCAATATATGACATCTTCTTCATAAAGCCATTCCTCTCAGGATCAGAAAACATAAAAAAGGCTTTTCTAACTCAGAAGAAGAAGACAGATACCTAAACAAAATGCCAAGACTGAGGAATTCCTCCAAAAAGAAAGAACAACAAAAGGTCATGGTCATGAATGACAGAGAAACAGATATAAGTAATATACAACAATCAGAATTTAAAGCAACAAGGATAAGGGTACTAGCTGGCCTTGAAAAAACATAGAAGACACCAGGGAATCCCTTACCACAGAGATAACAGAGCTAAAAACTGATTAGGCCAAAACAAATAATGCAATAACTGAGATTCAAAACCAACTGAACATGATGACCACAAGGATAGATGAAGTAGAGAAATGAATAAGTGATATAGAAGATAGAATTATGGAAAATAATGAATCTGCACAAAAAGGGGAAAGGAAAATTTGGATCAAAAAGTAGACTTAGGGTACTCAGTGATACCATCAAGGGTAATAATGTTCATATTATAGCAGTCCCAGAAGAATAAGAGAGAAAAGGAGACAGAACATTTACTAGAGGAAATTATAGCTAAAACCTTCCCTAATCTGGGGAGGGTAAGAAACCTCCAAAATCCAAGAGGCATGGAGAACTCCCACCAAATCAACAAAAGCAGGCCAACACCAAGACATACTGTAGTTAAATTTGCAAAATATAGGGACAAATAAAAAATCTTAAAAACAGTAAGACAGAAGAAGTCCCTAACTTACAAGGGAAGATCCATAAGGTTAGCAGGAGACCTCTCCACAGAAACATGGCAGACTGGAAGGGAGTGGCATGATATATTCAAAGTGTTGATTGGGAAAAAAAATCTACAGCCAAAAATACTCTATCCAGCAAGACTATTATTCAGAAAGAAGGAGAAATAAAGTTTCCCAGACAAGCAAAAACTAAAGGAGTTCATGACCACTACACCAGCTCTGCAAGAAATATTAAAAGGGACTCTTTGAGAGGAAAAGAAAGACCAAAAGCAACAGGACTATAAGAGAACAAAGAAAAACTCCAGAATCAATGAAAAAACAAGTAACAAAATGGCATTAAAATTCATATCTATCAAAAATCCCTCTGAATGTGGGGCTCCTGGGTGGCTCAGTCTGTTAAGTGTCTGGCTTTGGCTCAGGTCTTGATATCATGGTTTGTGAGTTTGAGCCCCACATTGGGTTCTCTGCTGTCAGCTCAAAGCCCACCTCAGCTTTAGATCCTCTGCTCCCCTCTCTGCCCCTCCCCTGGTCTCTTCCTCTCTCAAAAAAAAAAGTTAATAATCACTCTGAATGAAAATGGACTAAATGATCCAATCAAAAGACTTAAGGTGTCAGAATGGATTAAAAAACAAGACCCATCTATATGCTGCCTACAAGAGATTCATTTTAGACCTAAAGACACCTGAAGACTGAAAGGGAGGGGATGGAGAAACATTTATCAGGCAAACTGATGTAAAAAGGAATCCAGAGTAGCCATACATATATCACAAACTAGATTATAAACCAAAGACTAACAAAAGATGAAGGAGGACACTATAATAAAGGGGTCTAACAAAAGATCTAACAATTTTAAATATTTATGCTCCCAACTTGAAGCACCAAAATATTGAAACCAATTCATAACAAATATAAAGAGACTAAGAGATAATAATACAATAATAGTAGTGGACTTTAACACCCCAATTACATCAATGGGCAGATCATCTAGGTAGGAAATCAACAAGGAAACAATGGCTTTGAATGTCACACTGGACCAGATGTACTTAACAGATATATTCAGAACATTTCATCTTAAAGCAGCAGAATACACATCTTTTTGAGTGCAAATGGGACATTGTCCAGAATAGATCACATACTGGATCACAGATCAGGTCTCAATAAGTACAAAAAGACTGAAATAATACCATGCATATTTTCAGACTACAATGCTGTGAAACTTGAAGTCAACCAGAAGAAAGAAATTGGAAAGACCACAAATACATGGAGGTTAAAGAACACCCTACTAAAGAATAAATGGGTGGGAGTGCCAGGCTGTCTCAGTCATTTAAGTGTCTGACTCTTAATTTTGGATCAGGTCATGATTTCACAGTTCATGAGATCAAGCCCAGGGTGGGTTCTATGCTGACAGAGCAGAGCCTCATTAGGATTCTCACTCCCTCTCTCTCAGCTTCTCTCTCTCTCTCTCTTTCTCTCAAAATAAATAAACAAACTTAAAAAAATGAATGGGTCAACCATGAAATTAGAGAAGACATTTAAAAAAAATACATGGAAACAAATTAAAATGAAAACACAACAATCCAAAACATTTGAGATGCAGCAAAAAAGGTCCTAAGAGGGAAATATATGGCAATACCGGTCTTCCTCAAGATGGAGAAACATTTCAAATAAGCAACCTAACCTTATACCTACAAGAGATAGAAAAAGAACAACAAATGAAGCCTAAAGCCATCAGATGAAGGGAAATGATAAATATTAAACCAGAAAAAAATGATATAGAAACAAAATAGAACATATCAATGAAACCAAGTGCTGCTTTTTTGAAAAAAGTGATAAAATTGATAAACCTTTAGCCAGATTCATCAAAGAAAAAAGGACTGAAATAGACAAAATCACAATGAAACAGGAAATATCACAACCAACACCACAGAAATACAAACAATTTTAAGAGAATATTATGAAAAACTACATCCAATAAAATGGGCAACATGAAAAAATGGATAAATTCATAAAAACATATAAATAACTAAAAGTGAAACAGGAAGAAATAAAAAAAGTTGACCAGACTGAAAACCAGCAAAGAAATTGAATCAGTAATCCATTATCTCTCAACTAACAAAAGTCCAGAGCCAAATGGCTTCACAGATGAATTCTACAAAACATTTAAAGAAGAGTAAACACCTGTTTTTCTAAAATTATTCTGAAAATGAGAAATGGAAGGAAAATTTCCAAATTCACTCTGTGAGACTTTGCTTTATTTTTCAAAAATATATTTGGCATAAAGAAAATAAAAATCTGTATGAGAAACCATGCAACAGTTACAGAATTTATTTTCTTGGGCATCTCAGACAACCCAAAGCTTCAGGTTAACATCTTTATCTTTTTATTTATGCTTCATGTATTAAGTGTCACCAGAAACATAACCACTATTAATACAATGTCACCTTAACAGGCCGTTTTCTTAAGACCCCCATGTATTACTTCCTGAGGAATTTCTGTTCCTTAGAAATTGCAGTCACCAATGTGTCTATCCCAGATTTTTGGCACCAATCATTACTAAAGTCAAGATATTTCCTATAACTGTTTAGCTCAACTATTTATCTTTATGGGTATGTCAGAGATTTTTCTTCTCGTGGCCATATTTTGATTGCTACATTACCATCTGCAAGCCTCTTAATTTCACTACCATCATGAACAAGAAAATCTGCACCCTCCTTGCCTTTGGGTCATGGCTGGGAGGATCCCTTACCATTTTCCCAGGACTCATGCTCATCCTCTAGCTAGATTTCTGTGCTGACAATATAATTGATCATTTCTCTGTGACTCTTTCCCTATTTTACAACTCTCGTACTCAGATATATGGCTTTTAGAAATGATTGGCTTTTACTTTGCTCTTGTTACTCTGCTCTTCACATTGGCATCGGCGACTCTTTCCTACATGTGTATCCTTAGCACCGTTCTGAGTATCCTGTCTGCTAGTCAGATGTAAAAGGCTTTTCCACATGTTCCTCTCTGGAGTGTCATTTCCATCTCTTATGAGAGCTGTATATTCATATATGTCAAGCTTTCAGCAAAAGAAAGAGCATCACTGACCAAAGGAGTAGCTATTCTCAACACCACAATAGCCCCAATATTGAACCTTTTTATTTATATCCTTATGAAACAGTAAGTAAAATAAGTGTTCAAAAACTTGCTTCATAGTGTTGTCTAGAAAGAAATGAATGGATGTCATTGTGAAGATCCAATAAAGGAAATATAAAATTTCAACTTTTACAATATCTTTCCATATCCCCCTTACAAATACTTGCAAGGCTAAGAACATTGCCTAAGATTTCTTTTAAACTGAAAGTAACTATGCTACGTCTTTCAGACTGTCTGTGAGTTCCGTTTTCTCATTGATTTACAATTCTAAATAAAAATCCAGTGGCTATAAAATATAAATCATTTTCCTGATTGTTCTGAATAATAATTTCGTATATTGTGATGACTAAAGGAGTAAATACTGTTTTCATCAACTTAGTCTTAATTTTTGTTAATAATATCACAGTGTCTTTTGTAAACTTATAAAAATATGAAATTATTTCTAACAACCATATTTTTTGCATACTATCTGCAGTATTTGCCCAATTCTTCCAACTCATTTAGTTGACTTGAGTGTTTATTTTACTACACATGATTTGAACATCATATGTCTTCTGTTTTCTAGTCATCCTTAAGGCATGTGTTATGTCTCTTTTTTTTAACATACTTTCCTTGTTTATCTGCATTATGTTTAAAAATATATAACACGTGAATATTTAGGCAGTTATCACTACACTTAAGCCACCAGGAAGTTTGATAAAAATTTAATAAAATTTCTTCTATAGAGAATATTTGTATTGTGTCATATGCTGAGCTAGGTATGTCCTCAATCATATCATATTTAATCTTCACAGCTATATAGCAAATTAGACAAATTATCTTTTTTTTTTTACAAATGAGTAAATAGATGATGCTCAGAAAAGTTGTGTAAGTTGACTGAGGTCTTCTGCTATAACAGCCAATATTATAACCTGATTTGAAAAACAAAACAAACTGACAAAAACTTGTTTGCTCTATTATACATATACTTAAAACTCAGTAGAGACATCCATATTTTACATAGCTTTTACCTACACAATATTACTGGCATTTTTCACTCACTTAAGCTCTTTGGTCATGATTATATTATTATAGTCTAGTCAGTGTCGGTACTAACTCCTAATATACTTGGCATATAAATTAGAACATTAATCAAAACAAAGAAATTCTTCAACTGCTGTTGCTGGTGAGAAATAGAGTGAGCAAGAAAAATCTAAAGTATTAGCAGTATTATGATAATCAGACTTGTTATTAGAAGTTAGACTAAAAAGAATGGAGTTACTGAATAGACTTAGCACAGTGTAGTAGATTACCAGTTTAAAAAAATGGCATTGAGTAGAGATGCATTCAGTAGAGATTTGCATTACGAATTAAGATATCTGGTTGCTAATCTCTGAAAAATAATGCCAAGGGAAAAAATACATTGGGGTTATAATTTACAACTCGATATATCGAAAAGTATAAAAACAAAATAGTATATTTTGTTTTATTATATCAATTCATTCTCAGTTAAAAACAGAAAGTAACTATGTATGTGTGTTGCCAATTGGATATAGTCTATGTGGTATTGTGTGTAAGAGAATAGGCTTTAATTTTAGGAAGTCTAAGATCATATTTGACACTTGATAGCTGTATGAATTTGTGTAAGGTACACAATCTCTATGAGCCTCAGTTCTTCATTTGCGAATGTAGAATAAGAGAATAGAAGTTTCATAGCTGTGTTTAGAGGACTAAATGAAATAAATAATAAAAGTCCTTAAGTATCACTGAAGTAAATAATGCCTTTCTGAAATCACAACTACCATGAATATCCTTCCCAAAGTTAGGAATTAATTCCAACTAAAAAAGTAAATAAAATAGGTAAAGAGGCTATTCATATATGCTAGTAAGTGTTACATAAAATATACAGCACATTAGTTGTATTATTTCAATTAATTCTCAAAAACACTCTTGAAATTTCAACTCCATGTCAAACAAATTAAATGAAGCCTAAAAAAGTTAAGTAACATCCAAAGTCACAAATTCTATTAATTGGCTCATTTGCCTTTTTGTTCCATGTCTTTCTAATGGCAAAAGCCATATACGTTCTATGATAATAAGTTGACCCCTAATGTCTTAAGTACAAGTTAGTAGTAGGTTTAAATGCCATAACTCTATTAACAATTTATTTATTTTTCCTTTCTTGTTCATATTTTAGATGGCTAGTTAATAAAGCAAAAGCATGACACTGTGTGTCATATGTAAAGCATACATCACTGGGTTCTATTTCTGAAGCCGAGACTACACTGTATGTTAACTAACTTGAAAACTAAAAAAAAAGAAAGAAAGAAAGAAATGAAAAGAAAAATAAATGAATAAACTGAAAGCATGAAGTTATGTGTTGATATTCATCATAAATCCCTACAGATATGATTGTTACTATTTCTGAAAATATTATTAAATATGATTTGGTGATCTCTCTTTCCCCCTGACTTGTTACTATACACAACTATATGAATTCTAAAAATTGAATCTTTTCATCTTTAATGAAATGAATAAATATAAAGTATTCCAATTTGGTCTAGGAAATGGTCACTTAAAATAATTATGAAGAGAGTAAAAGACAATTTTAATAAAATAATTAAATTCAGGCAGAAGGAAGGTTTCACATGAACTCTAGTTAATTCATCAAGCATGAATGAGCAGTGCCAGAAGTGAATTTCAGTGTAACTATGAAGCTGAGCTAGATGTTGCCCATAATTAACTGAATTAATTTCTTTTCCTTGTCTCTAGTATATTAAGCTGAACATGAACAACTACTTTATTAAACAATTTAATAAAGGAAAAAGACACAGGATAACATGATCAATAAAGCAAATGGCCTTACAGACACTCTCTGAACATATTTTTCTAATGTCATTTAATGGCTTTAACTAAAGAAGAGATATGGGAGTAAATACATAAGATTAAAAAAACTTTTCAATATTAATGCATTACTAAGGGAAACTGCCACCCAGCACACCAGAAAGCATTATTAAAAATTTTTTTTGTTGTTTTCATTTAAAACACATGAAATGAAGTGGAAGCACTCAAAATGTCCTCTCTCAGACTGTCAAAGGACATTCTTTGGACTTTGACTCTCATGTATTTTTTTTAATAGTCATTTTCTTACCCTGAGCATCAAAGAAATTGCCAAAAATCAGTTTATCAGAGGGCTGTCGCTAATATTTACTTGATGGTAAAGATTTAGGGAGGGCAGGATATCGACGTTTTATGAACAAAAGCCATAAAGATGCTTTCTAGCCTTATTTGCTAATATTCAGTGTTATTTTTAAATTTAGATTTTAAATGGCTCAGTGAATCTCTCACAGGAATCCTTAAAAGGCAAGTCAAACGTAATTGTGATGAAAAGAGTGGAAGGAAATGTGTATCTTAGTAGCAGAAGCCATTATACTTAACTGAAATAAATACAATTAAAAAGTATATTTAGTTGGTGAGATAACCACATGAAGCCAAATTATTCCAAGAGATTTTATTTTTATTATTCTTTATTTAAACTTTTTTTTAATGCTTATTTATTTTTGAGAGAGAGTGCAAGAGCAAACACAAGCTGGGAAAGAGGTAGAGAAAAGAAGACAGAGGATCTGATGCCAATTCTACTTAGACAGCAGAGAGCCTGATGGGGGCTCAAACTCACCAACCATGAGATCATGATCTGAGCCAAAGTTGGACACTTAACCAACTGAACCATCCAGGCACCTCTCCAAGAGATTTTAAATGTTGTAATTGGACCTTACATACAAGTGGGATTTAATCTAACAACAACAACAACAGTAGTTTTAAAAGTCTTAAACTGCTCCTGGGTAGGAATAATATTGTGGATGGTAGGGCTGTCACTGTCATTCTAATAGTGCTGTATGTGCAACACGAGGAAAAGAAGCAGGTGAAAATTAATGTGATATTACGATTTTATCTAATGCTATTCATAGCCAGGGCTTTAATCATGAAATAAAGGAAATATAAATGTTTAAAAGGTAAAAGGGGGTTCCTAAAAATATTGTAGTCCTAAGTTTGAATGATACATTTAAATTACACTCATAGACATTTTATTTGAAAATAAAATATATATGTTTGCTGGCCCTGTCCAATGTAAATACCTAGAAAGGATGATCGAACTTATAGTAATTATCATAGCTAGTGCCCAGAATCTTAACTTGATTTACCATTTCCTAATCAATGGAAGGAGGGCTCTTTCAAGAAATAATTCAGTCCAGTTCTAATACAGAAAAGTGTAGCATGAGCCTGGAAACACTCGTCATCCAAGATGGGAAGGAAACAATCAAAGAGGAAATGTGTACTGCCCAAAAGGGAAGAGTTTTCCCTCCGGCTGATGCACTCCAAAGAGATAGTGATACCAATTTAAACCTCTCTTGGAATGTTTATGTCAATCACTAATGTGACCTACAACAAGAGAAAAATTTATAAAGCCACATATTCATAAAGACACCCACAAAAAGATACTAGAGAACCAACTCTGACTATGGAATAGATATAAAGTAGGCATTCACCTGGACAAATGGAAAAGGGTTGATTAAGAATAGAACCATCTTGCAGTACATAATGAATTAATGAATTCAGCCATTGATCAACAATGGCTGCTAGGGAAAAAAAAGAAGAAGAAGACAATTTTAGGCATGTATCTCCCAATGAAAGTTGAAATTCCAACTCTAGAATAGTCTTGCTGAAAAAAAGCTCCCAAACCTAAACCTGATTAAGCCTCTAAATCTAACTAGCAACTAGAGGAAATCATGAAGATGAGCTTGCAATCAAGTGAAGCATGACTGCACACTGCCCTCCATGAATAATAATAGATTTTCTTGTAGCCTATTTATTGGGCTTTTAGGGTAAAAACATAATACCATTTCATTATTGCAACAAAATTGATCTATAAGATTACCATATTATATACTTGAAAGTTGTGGACAGAGTAAACTTTAAGTGTTCTCACCACAAAAAAAAAAGGGGGGGGGTAAAATATGCCAGTGGTAGCTGTGTTAACTAAGCCTATCATGGTAATCACTTCACAACGTACAACTGTATAAAGTCAACACATTGTACCCTTAAACTTACACAGTGTTGTATGTCAATTATATCTCAATGAAATTGAAAAAATAAATAAGTGAATTGTACCAGGGTATCACTCTCTAAGACATAGAGCCGCATCTGCCAAAATTCTCTTTTACTGAGTGTTCCTTTAATTAGGTTAAATAAACAGTGTATATGGTCATAAATTTGAGTTAGGCCTACCTATTTCTTCCATTTTTCTGCCTACTCTGTTCTAAATCCCCTCTTCCAGTAAGTAATTCCCAAACACTTATGCATCCCAGTTGTGAGTTAGTTCTACATTGGTGACTGTATTATTATTTGATTACATTAATTCATTATATATATTTTATGTTAAATGCATGTTTTGTTATTTTATTTAGATGTATAACACTTATTTAATATTAAGTAGTTATGGGGCTTCTGGGTGAGTCAGTCGGTTAATTATTGTAACAGCATTTTCTGAGAATGAGTATGATAAGTGCATCATAATAGTTATTTTTTAATTTAGAATTACAAAATGGCCTTACTTCTCAATGCCTCAACACTAACAAAGCCTATGGATAAACAACAACAAAGAGGGTATATGTTGAAAAGTTTATATTTCCAGAAGCTTAAATATAAATTAGGGTCTGAGTTTTACTTTTGTAAGAAAGTAGGTTTCACAAGTGTTTTTATTACTCATGAAATATTAGGTGATTGTGATTAATGGAAATATTTCTTTTGTAGAAGACAACATTGTAGGTCCTCTGTGGGATACGAAGGTGAACATAAGCATTCTCAAGGGAGGTTCACCATAGAAAAAGAGTTAAAAGGCTACTGAGAAATGTAATGATGGCTTCCAGAAATCCCTCATTCAAACAGATTCAAACAGAAAACAGAACTGACAGAGCTGCTAAGATCTGAGGCAATTAGTTACTTTCCCAATTTGTGCCACAGTGTAAAATACAAAATGGACAAATAATGCATGTCCCTTTAAGCTCAAAAGTAAAAATTTTTCTATATGTACATTTCTAGCAAGTCATAGAAGATGTCAAACATTAATGATTTCAATGGAATTACAAGACATACCAGTAAGTGAATATGTTCTCTCTTAAATACAATAATTAGGTTATTTATTCAATCATACAGTAAATATATACGTACTACAACATAATATATAAAATATAAGGTTCTCAAATAATCTTGATAACTATATCCAAACATATTAATGTAAAAAATTAATAATTAATTTAAATAGTTTAAAACCTATTTTATTTGTTAAGAAAATTATTGATTGGTTTCTTATATCATACAAAGTATAATGGTTATTATTTAGTCTTCTAAATTTCCATTTTACATTGTGATGGAATAAAGATTATCCATTTCTTTTTTAAGGTGGTGGTATCTTTTAATAAATACTTGACATAAAAGAAAGAAAAATGCATATTTCTCTTAATTTTTCAACAAGAATGTAATGATTTGCATAAATTGGACAAAGCAAGCAGTACTCATTTTATTTATCATCTCTCAATGATGTGAGCTATTGTATGAAGATTTCCAAACTTCTGCTACATTTCAAGTAAGAAAACTAGTAAATAGAGCAGAACTCACGAATGTGTATGAAAACCAAATGCAAACAAGAGAGTTCAATAGAAACTAAGATCATACATGGATTATAGAATAGATTTTGGAATTGTATAAATGACGGTGATATTCGTCATCATGAATTATACATTTCCTCTCCTCCCTTTAATACTCTTGACACCTAAATATCTTTAAGAGAAGAAAAATGAGAGGGAGAGAGACAGAGACAGAGAAATGAACCACACAGTGATCACAGAGTTTGTCCTCCTCGGCCTTTCTGATGATCCTGACCTTCAGATTGTGATTTTCCTCTTCTTATTTATCACATACATATTAAGTATCGCTGGAAACCTGACCATCATCACTCTAACCTTGGTGGACCCTCATCTACAGACGCCAATGTATTTCTTCCTCCGAAACTTCTCTTTCTTAGAAATCTCATTTACAACTGTATGTATTCCAAGATTTCTAGGAGCAATTATCACCCGGGATAAGACTATTTCCTATAACAATTGTGCAGCCCAACTCTTTTTCTTTATCTTCATGGGGGTGACAGAATTTTACATTCTCACTGCCATGTCCTATGACCGCTACGTTGCCATCTGCAAGCCTCTGCATTACACCACCATCATGAACAGGAAACTCTGCACCTTGCTTGTGCTCTGTGCGTGGCTGGGAGGGTTCCTGACCATTTTCCCACCTCTCATGCTTCTGCTCCAGCTGGACTACTGTGCTTCCAATGTCATTGATCACTTTGCATGTGACTATTTTCCCCTTTTACAACTGTCTTGTTCAGATACATGGTTTCTAGAAGTCATCGGTTTCTACTTTGCTTTGGTTGCTTTGCTATTCACTCTGGCATTGGTGGTTTTATCTTACATGTATATTATCAGAACTATTTTGAGAATCCCATCTGCCAGTCAGAGAAAAAAGGCTTTCTCCACATGTTCCTCGCATATGATTGTCATCTCGATCTCTTATGGAAGCTGTATATTTATGTATGCTAATCCCTCTGCAAAAGAAAGGGCATCATTGACCAAGGGAGTGGCTATTCTCAATACCTCTGTTGCCCCCATGCTGAACCCCTTCATTTACACTCTGAGAAACCAGCAAGTGAAGCAAGCCTTCAAAGATGTGGTGCATAAAGTAGTATTTTCTTCAAATAAACGAAATATTTATTTTGGCAAACAAAGGACACACTAAAGAGTAAGTAGGTAAAATCTTTAAAGTCCTAAATATCTGTATCAGTATACTTGTTCTTGTTGTCTCTTATATGCCACCTTGCAGTTAATTTAATGTTTTCCCAGTCTATTACCACTTCTATACCCAGGTTTCTCCAATGTATTGTGTATTCAATTATTTTAAAATATGGTAAATTTATTTCTCCTGTAAAATTTGTTGGAAATTGACTTAAGACATATGCTATAGCACAATGTGAAAAATAGTTTTGATTCTATTAATAAAAAACCCCTAAAACACACATATAATATCATATCATACTTCGAATGTAGAGTTTCAAAATCAGTGTGTGATTTCTTCTGTATTTTCAAGATATTCATTGGTACCCTCCTAACATTTAAAAATCTACACTTCCTATATTATTGTATATTACATTCAGTCCTTAGAAGTAATATGTAGTAGTGAATTGCACTTTAAATGTAGAGCTTTATATTTTGTGAAATTTAGTGCATATTATCAAGGAAAATATTGATCATGATACTGAATACTATTTATAGAATTTTCATGCTCTGTGTTATTTAATATATATGTATGTATATGTATACATATGTATATATGTGTGTATGTATATGTGTATATGTATACATTAAATAACACAGAGTGTGGAAATTCTATAAATAGTAGAATTTATAGAATATATATTCTATATATTCTATATGTAGCATTCTATATGTTCTATATATAAAATATATAGAATACATATTATATAAATTCTATATATATATATTCTGTATGTATACAGAATACATATAGAGAATATATATATTAAATACATATATTTGTTAAAAATTTAAAATAAATGTGATAAACCTAAAACACATGCCATCTCCTACTTCATTGAACATAATTTGTCAGTAGTGCATGTATTTCTCCAGGGTCAGCTAATGAAGATTTCGTTTGTTTGATTGGACCATTTTTCTCTGTTTCTTCATGTTCCTAGTACCTCTGTGTTATTATGTACACATTTGAAAAAACAACCATCTCTCACAGTCTTGTAAACCAGATTTGTGCAGAAGAAGACCATCACCATTCCATCCCCCTAGAGATTCTGGGGGCCTCTCAAGCCTTTTCTAAGGATGTGTATTCTCAGAATTTCACAGGAATATTCCTACTTAGAAGATTTTAATTTTTTTTTTTTTTTTTTTTGCTTTTGATGAAGCTTGTAATTTCTTTCTTAGCTCTGTATCTGTCTGTGGTAACTCAGGTCCTGGAAGCAAGAGCATGTCATCCAGATCCTTTTTCCCAGCAGCCCACAGTCACCTAGAGTATGTCAGGTCCCCTCAGGTAACAAACAAATGTTTTTATTTTACCTTCACTTATTCCTTCTGCAATGCTCTTCCTTACTTTATGTAGATCTGACTTTGTGAACTATATTACTTTCTTTTTCTTTAAAGCATTTCTTTTAACATATCCTTCAAGCTTGGAACACTGACAACACATACACCTAAGTTTCTGTTTGTCCAAGGAATTCTTTATTTCTTCAGGGTTTTTTTGTTTTGTTTTGTTTCGTTGTGCTGGATTTTCAATCCTCTGCTTATGTTATCTTTCTGTTCTTGAATTCCATCTACTGTATCCAGGAGAGCCTTTATCATATTAATCATAGTTGGTTTAAATTTCCAATCTGATCATTCTAACACCTGTCATGTCTGATTCTGAATCATTCTCTGCCTCTTCAAAACTTTTATTTTTCCTTTTGTTATACCTGTACTGTTTTCTTGACAACCAGACATGATGCACTGGATAAAAAGAACTGGAGCAAATAGATCTTTAGGGCTGTGATATTCAGGCATGGGGGGTATTGAAAAGTCCTATGATTAGCTCTCAGTCTCTTAGTGACCCTAGGCCTCTGGACTGTGAACTTTATAATGGTTTCTCAGTTTTTTTCTTCCCAGTTAAATAGGACAGGAAACTTAAGAGTAGGCTATAGTTGGGTATTTCCCTTGTCCCACACAGAAGGCTAGAGGACCCTGGAGCTGGGTATTTCTTCTCTCTGGGTCAGTTAAGCTTTGATATTGTCCCAGTAGGTTGGTCTCTGGTCATCTAAGATTTCTGTGAGGGCAAACTCCCTCAACAACAACATAGTGCTCTGGTGCACTTCAAAACGGTTCCTTTTCTCCTGCCCCTGACAGAAGCACGAGGTCATTTTTCTCTAACATTCACTGTCTGAACCTGGTTGAGCTCTTGGAAGCAAATCTCAAAAATGGGATGGGGGCCTCATGTATCTTGGTCCCCTCAGAGCTTTTAACTCTGAGTTTCCTCCCTAAGCCTCCACAAATTATCAGTTTATTTCTGGTTTCCCTGCTCTGGCACTGGACACTGTGGTAGTTTTTGCTCCCAAGTCTCTGTTCCCTTAAATCTTTATTTCTTGTATTTATCTGTCTGATTTTTCATCTTAAGGGCAATGATTTGCCTTCCCTAAGGATACATAAAGAGTGGATTTTTCAGCCTGTTTATCCTTTTTCTTATTATTAGACTTGAATGGTGACTTGCAACTTCTTACTCGCAGAACTGGAAACTGAAGGTGTCCTCTGTCTTCAAACACATTGTTTTTCCATTTAATCTCACATTTCTATATGTTCTTTTCATAAGCAGTGGTACATATCAAGCTATTCCTTCTTACAGAAAGAGAAGACTCCTCTTATTATGTTTTATTTAATTCTTTAAAAACTTGCAAATTCATTGTTAATCCTATTTTATAAACGAAGAAAGCCTTTTAACACTTTTCCAAGATTGCAACATGAATAAATATCATAGCTTAAATTTGAACCTCTCTCTCTTGGATCTAGGATGCCATTTCAAAAATCTTTATGGTAAACTGTCTCTCATTAGTATTCTTGTGTATCATAGGCACTTATATATCAATAAAATTTTTTTAAAAGTTTGAGCTCTAATGTAACAAAGTTTTGTATACTTGAAAACTTTAGTAGAAATTAAAGAAATCTGTTAAAATAGCTTTTTTAATAGATATGCTGGTTATACTGATTAGCTATGTTTTGAACAGTTAGATCATCATTAGCCCTAAATTATGTTGATCTCCTAATATAATTTTATTAGATATGATGGTTGAATCAGAATAAATTAGAGTCTTTAACAAGCAAAGAGGCATTATTTTGGAGAAACTTTTGATGAACATGAAATTCAACAGAAAGCTTAGAACATGTTGAAAGTATACTTTTGTATAAATTCATATTAGAAAAATGACCAATAAGTAATGGGATCAATAGGGCATATTACTTAGTATAATGGAGTAACTTTGCTGATTAAAAACTGGCTTGGATTTGCAACTACGTGGATGGAACTAAAGGGTATTATGCTAAGTGAAATTAGTCAGAGAAAGACAAATATCATACGACTTCACTCATATGAGGACTTTAAGATACAAAACATATGAACATAAGGAAAGGGAAGCAAAAACAATATAAAAACAAGGAGAAGGACAAAACATAAGAGACTCTTAAATATGGAGAACAAACAGAGGGTTGCTGGAGAGGTTGAGGGAGGGGGGATGGGCTAAACAGGTAAGGGGCATTTAGGAATCTTCTCCTGAACTCACTGAGCACCATATGCTAACTAACTTGGATGTAAATTTAAAAACAAATAAATTATTAATAAAAGAAATTTAAAAATAAATCAACATTTCACATATTGCAAAAATACTGGCTTGGTATTGTAGAAAAAGTTCTGACCTGCTAAACAGGTTACTTTATTTATATTTTTAGAACATTTTCTCTCAATGGTTTATCATGGATTTTTGGTAATTACATGACAGTGGGATTCATACCTATTTTGATTCCATTTTATTCCCAGTGCTTTGTATACTATTTAAAGGTAGCAGGTCCTGGAAAGATATTTTTTGAATGAAAAAAATAATATTTGAGTCAACAGACTTCTTTTTTTTGCTGTTTCTAAAATGAGACAAAAAGGAATCTGAATTGTAAAATTGTGACAAATTCCAAGATATTATGCTTTCATTAATTATAGGGTTAAATCCAGCACATCTTCAAATGGTAAGGGACCTTCTGTAGAAGGTAGATCCTTCTCAAGAATTAACACCATTTCTATTTTGGGAGGATGATTCTTAGAAAAGGTTGAAGAGTTGAATGAATATTTAATCCATATTTTTTTCATGCCTTTCAGTGGAAACCCACTGAGCACTGAACTCTAACCCATTCTTTTTATTGCTCTATATACAGCATTTCTGAATAATCTGTTTGATACTTACTAGCTTGGAGAGTCACTTTTATTGAGACATTTTAGTATATGAGAAAAATGTAGGGGCACCTGGGTGGCTCAGTCAGTTAAGCGTCTGACTTCAGCTCAGGTCATGATCTCATGGTTCATGGGTTCGAGCCCTACATTGGGCTCTGTGCTGACAGCTAGCTCAGAGCCTGGAGCCTGTCTTCAGAGTCTGTACCTCCCTCTCTCTTTGACCCTCTCCTGCTTACACTGTCTCTATCTCTAAAAAAAGAAAAAAATGTAATGTTTTTATGTAAGACTAAGTTGTCCCAGTATTTAACTCAGCAAGAAAAGAAGTGGGGGCATCAAGTTATCAGAGAAATTCTGATTTAGGAAATTCAGGATACCTCTCCCAAAAGCTTTGCACATTTAGTTATTTTCTCATTTAGATAATATGCAAAATATTCCATATATTTTTGACTTACTTCATATGCCCCTTGTACCTCTTTGGGCATTATCACAAAAGTTTGTTGTTCCAGTATTGGTGCAAATCTTGATAACATTTTTATAATCCTTAGTGTACTTTCCTCTAGCCCTTTGTTGGCACATTTGATTCACTGGAGTATTAGCTGTGAGAGATGGGCATTTATAGTAGATAAAACATGTGCCTATGCAGGTGAAATTCCATATAGGATCCTCGTCCAGAAAGGCCAAAGTAGCTCCAAACCTAGCTTCTCTTCACTATTTTTGCTACCATAATTACAATGGAAAATGTGTAATAGAATATAAATTATTGAAATAAAGTAATTCCAAATGTATTAAGAGTGATTTTTTAGGAATACTGAATCTCTTAACGTAAAACTGAAATAGCTGTCAGTGTGGGGTTTTTTATCATTTCAACCAGCTGATGCAGAGCTTTTCTATGACAAATAGAGGTAAGATTGCAAAGTTGAAGTCAATGACAAATTTCCTTTTCTTGGCACTGATTCATTCATTCTTAGCTCAACTTTTCGTCGGATCATATATAAAAATTTGGGGAAGCTATTTCTTTCCAAATTCATCAAGGATTATGATAAATGAGCATGTTACCTTTCCTATTTCTCATAACAATTTATTCCTTTATTAATTCCAGAAAATTATTTTCTCTGAGTTTGAATGTATGTTTACCAAGTAGCCCATGCTCTATTCTAACATTTAGTAGCTGTCTGAACTTGTTTATGTTATCTGACCTCTCTCATTGTCAGTTTCTTTTAACCAACATAGAGTTATCAAAATGACTAAATGAAGTAAGAACATACAGCATTAGCACTATCTTTCACATGAGGGACTATAAATATAGTTTTCGTTATTTTGCACTGGGGCTTTATTCCTCAAGTGTGAGCACTGATTTTATTTTTAGGATTAATAGGTATCTGTTATCTAGGAATATACATGCTATAACATTTTTGTACAATTCAATTTCATTTTGTACTTAAATTAGCCCTAATTCCATGATATATTATTCTTATTTTAAAATTTTAAAAAAAACTAAAACTCAGAGAGATTAAGTAACTTGTCCAAAATTACAGTACTATAATGTGGCTAACTTGCATTTTAACTTTAATTTAAACTATTTAATTTCTTTTTCAATGCAAAGCCCACAAGTTGCCCCAATAATGTCACACATTATAAATTAAGTTCTGATGCCTTAGGTTTTACAGGAAGTTCTTTCCTTTTTTAAATTGAAAATGATCTGCAAGTATACTTGCAACAAACTGAGACAATCAGGGTTTAAGTAGAATACCTCTATGAAATCCTTCAGATTTAAAAGTGATTTATGTGATTACTGTTTTTCCTTCATTATTCCTATTCATACTGGTTGGTGCTCTGATCTGACTTGGATTCAAACTTCCCTTTTCTGTTAGAATAAAAGCAAGGTCATATCTTTTTTTTAGAGGACTCAGGTAAACTGCATTCTGAACCAACTTTAGGAATACTCTAAGACATTACTAAAGTAATAATCTGACAAAGAATCTAAATTGGTTAATTTTATGAGATTTTTGCATTCAGTCACCATAAAGTTCTTACATGATGTTAGATGTTACCAAACATAGTCAAAAATGGAATGAATCATTCCAAAAAAAAATATTACTAGGTATAAACCAAACAATTACTCAAGACGTCAGATTAAACCAGCATTTTGCTCTCTACTCTGACAAGTTAGCCTAGCATATAGACTTCATACCAAGGAAAAGATTATCAAATGAGAGAGAGATTGAGAATTGGAAAACTATGTAGTAATGTTGTGGGTATAAATTGCCTTGAGGATATATGTATTCACAACTTTCTTAGGAGTTTTAACTCGAGAGATTTCAGCACTCATAGAGAATGCAGAATGATAAAGTTAGTTTCCAACTAAATTGTGGAGTTTAGGGAGCCTCTAATCATTCTTCCTAATTATTAAAACAAAACAAGGAAAAGCAATTTCTTACACTTTAATAGGTATTTTTAAATTGTTGCGTATTAAGTTGGAAATAGGAAGGTACTGTTCTTTTCTCAACCATCCTTTTAAGGCCATCCTTAAAATTCATATGAAATGGCAGAGGTGTCCTAAAAGTCATTTATTTAAATAAAATACTTAGTTGGTGCTTATTATTTTATTCACATATGTCAGTTATTTCATTTAGCACAATAGCTGTATTTGTTCATTAAATAGGTTAATTTTCACTTTCAATGAACCACACAACATAGTTCACCAATAAGATATCCAGGATGGTTAAAATTCATCAAAACAAAAATGAGCAGAGAGCATACTAAACTTGTAATCATAAGTTTCATGTGACTAGGAAGAAGAAATATGGATGACTGGTTAAGAAGGAAAGCCTCAAATGATGTTTTAGAGTCTTGGATATATTTTTCATTACTCTACCAGATACATCACAGAAATGGTTGAGAGATCAAAGAGTCTATATATACAGCTGTTAATTATAGAGGATTGTTAATTGAGAACAATGACCTTTGTCTTTTTAAAAATTTTTTAAAATGTTTATTTTTGAGAGAGTGTGAGCAGGGGAGGGGCAGAGAGAGGAGGTTAGAGGATCTGAAGCAGGCTCTGTGCTGACCGCAGAGAGCTGATGTGGTGCTCAAACTCATGAACTGTGAGATCATGACCTGACCCTAAGTCAGATGCTCAATCAACTGAGCCACCCAGGCACCTCAAGAACAATGACCTAGTTGAAATATCTATTATACACTTGAATTACTATAAGTTTGTTTACAAAATATGTCATTGTGATGTCTGTTTCTCTAGTAAGTGCTCTTCAGCCTGTTTTCAGTCTCTGAGAAATAGCAAAAGAAATATTCGTTTCATGTGAATCTCAAATACTTTCCAGTATTATTATTAGCACTATCCATTTTAGCTGAAATTTACCTTCTAATCAACACTAATATTTTGGCTAAACAGGGTAGTGAGTGAAAAGAGAGCTCAGGCATGTAAGAGAAAACAAACAAAAAAAAAATTTCACAGTATTATAATGCATCATATACTACAAATCAACAATCTGACATCATTAAACTAAATATTCTATTGCAAAACTTCTCTCAGAACACTGAACTGAAAAACCTAACTATTTAATGAGAATGCACAGAGTAAGGGATATGATAATTGACTAGTTCAATTCATTGAGGGAATTTATAGGTTTTCTCTAAAATGCATTGATGATGATGATGATGATAATGATGATGATGATAATGATGATTCAGGAAGAGAAAATAAAGGGATTTCATGCGCTATTTCTTTGATTACTCTCAGATGTTGAAAAAATAAAGTTTCTACAAGTGAAGGCTAATGTACATAGAAAAAATATGTAAAAATATAATACGCTATAGAAAGTAGAATACATATATAGAGAGAATACACTTACAACATTTAGATGAAAGAAACTTTGAAGAAAAATAAAAGTTCTGTAGAAGATAATGTTTATTTTAGGTATTCATACAATTTTGCTTCCTTAGCTCACAAAATATATGAATCCAATCTACTAAATTTCTGCCCTGCCTTTTCCATATTCTGTGTACTCTAGAATCTGAGGACATTAACATTCTGGCAACGAATTCATTATCTCTGCCTTGAGATGAGGAGTAAGTGGTTGAAAGGAGAATGTGAGTGAGAGTGAAAACAGAAATCTATCATATTGCTAAAGATTTAACTTCAATAACTTTCAAGTTTTGGCGACATTCCCATTTGAGGGACCTTTTTCCTGCACATCTGTATTTCTGTATTTTATGAGTAAGTAATAATACAGGATATTCAATGAGAGAAATGAGGAAATGAGACACTTTTACTGTGATTGGAAAAAGTACAAGGAGTTTCCCAGTTGGAATGCAACCCTTGAGAGAAGTATTTCTGTGTCAACAGGTAGTATTTCTATTCCAGTTATCAAACATTCAGAAAAACCTGGGTTTAAATCACTGTTTTCTCATTTAGGGTATATGACTCATATAAGATTTTTAAGACTTGTTTTAGATTCCGTTTCCAATCTGTAAAATCAGGATTTTATGATGAAATAATCTATGTAAAATACATAGTGTGCCATATAGTAAAAACTTACTTTAACATGTGTTACCTACTTTTATTAAGTTGTCTTAGATTAATTTAATTTAATTGCCAAAAATTGAATCAGTGCAGCATATGTTTACTTCCAGAGACATATTCCAGCAATATCCATGGATAATCCTCTTTTATGCAATTTTTCTATTTGTGCTTTTCCCTCTAGATTATACAAGAGAAGAAAAAAATGAGAAACCACACAAAAGTAACAGAGTTTATCCTCCTGGGATTGTCAGATGACCCACAGCTTCAGGTGCTGATCTTTGTCTTCCTGCTCATCACCTACGTGCTCAGCATCACTGGCAACCTGACCATTATCACCCTTACCCTGCTGGATTCCCACCTCCAGACCCCCATGTATTTCTTCCTCAGAAACTTCTCCATATTAGAGGTTTCATTCACAACTGTCAGCATACCCAAGTTCCTGGGCACCATAATGACAGGAGATAAAACCATTTCATTTAAAAAATGTATGAATCAGTTATTTTTTTTCATTCTCTTGGGAGTCACTGAATTTTACCTTCTGGCCGCCATGTCCTATGACCGTTACATTGCCATCTGCAAACCTCTGCATTACATGACCATCATGAACCCCAGAGTCTGCATACTCCTTGTCTTTGTTTCCTGGCTGGCTTCATTCTTAATCATATTCCCATTACTTATGCTGTTCATTCAGCTTGATTACTGTAAGTCCAATGTTATAGACCATTTTACCTGTGATTATTTCCCCTTACTACACCTTTCTTGTTCAGACACAAAATTCCTAGAAAAAATGGGATTTTCATGTGCTGTGATTACTCTAATGTTCACTTTGGCATTAATAATTCTGTCCTACATATATATCATTGGAACAATTTTAAGAATTCCTTCTGCTAGTCAGAGGACAAAGGCCTTTTCCACCTGTTCTTCCCACATGATTGTCATCTCCATCTCCTATGGCAGCTGCATTTTCATGTACATTAATCCATCAGCAAAAGACAGAGTGTCTCTGAGCAAGGGCGTTGCTGTGCTAAACACCTCAGTGGCCCCCATGCTGAACCCCTTTATTTACAGCCTAAGGAATCAGCAAGTCAGGCAAGCCTTCACGGACAGGGCAAGAAAGATTGTATTTTTCTCAAAAAAATGAAAAAAAAAATAAAAGCACTGTCATAAATTAAAGGTATAGTGAAGAATAGTTAAACAAAAACCAGGGCCCCTTAAAAGTCAATGAATATCCGCGAAGCCTCACTGGAGTTATTTTTCATTGCCTTTATTTCTGTTGCCAGCAATATACTAAAGATACTTGAATATATATTTTTACCTATTCAAATTCCATCCCTCTCTCATACATTTCCCCTCCTTTGAGTTAGTCTTTCCACTCTGTAACTATGAGGCTTGCCTCAGTTCCTTCTTTTAAATAGTTTTAAATTCTAATTTTTCCACAGTAATTCTTAGAGAATTAAGAAACAGAAAAAGACAGACCGAAAAGCATTAGGGAGAAAACTGTTTTATAATTTCATCAGAAAAGACTCTTTCTAGACATTCAGAAAATATTAAATCACATTTAACATTATTTTAAATTTACTACACAAAGACCATAAATATAGCTTGGCAGTCTTAGTAGAATATTATAGGTACTATCTTCTCCTATATTACAGCACTATTAGTAATTATTTAAAAATGGTAAAACTGAAAGAATAATGTATATATATATTTTTTTTGAGAAATCAAAAAAATCTTTCATTATTCAGTTTAAAGTTTTCTGTGCCATATAATTTATCAATTTAAAACATAATTATGAATACATAATTAAGGAAAACTTAAATTAGTCCTTTTGTTTGGAACTCCATACTTATTAGATAAGTTCTTTAAAAAAAACCTTGAAGAAATAAATACTAGATACCAGATATAACTACATTTGTTGTGGTTCAGGGGTATCTTTAAATGAGTGGTTGACGTTAAACTGCTCTTTTTGATAATCAATGGCTAAGAGTTGTAACTTTCTCTTATCTTTACTGGCTATTTTGATATAAAAGCTTGCAGGGACAATCCACTTAAATGGAAACGATGCCTTCTTGGTTTCATAATATACTTTGTTCATAGAAATCTTATTTAAGAAAAATCTATCACAAGCCCACTCTCACTGCTTTTATTCAGCACTCTACTCTCAAGTTCTATCCAGGACATGGGCACAAGAATAAAGAATACACTTAAAACTACAGGAAAAGAAGAAACAAATAAATATTTCTTTACATATAACAAGATTTCCTCCTAAGGCCTTAGTGCACTTACACTAAATGTTTCTTAGGTCGGACATACTCCTTTCCCAGATATCTGCATGGGATATCCCAGACACCCGCGTGCCATCTCAGTAAGGCCCACCCCATCACTTCTCGGCCATTTGGCCGAGATCAACTGTAGGCTCACCCCAGTGACACTGTTTAAAATTGTAGTAGCTCCCCACTTCCAAGGTTTTTACATTTTCTCTTCCTTTACAAAACATTGGTTAATTTATAAGAGACCATATATATACTAATCAATCGTGTCCATTGCTTATTGTCCATCTCACACTCCTCCCCTGTGAAAGCAGGGATCTCTGTCCACTTTGTAGACAAAACAATGTGCTCCAGCAGTGCTGTGCCGAGGCCTGCCTATCCACTTCCCAGCAGCCAGCTGGGTTTGTATCCCCTCAATTCTGCATTCAGGGAGGCCACAGCACCTGCCACGGTGGGAGACTTTACATCTTAAAAATTGATAAGCTCTACCGATAGGCTCCTCAACCCACTCGCTGAGAGGCAGTTGTGAAACATTTACTGGACGTCACTAATCCTCCTCATTTAGAACATGTGTCTGCCATGTAGTGGATACTCAATAAATATCTTTTTAATAAATAAATATGTTTAAATAAAGTAGAATGGCTCCAGTGTCCTAGTAATCAGAGCACTGACTAAATATTTTGGCCAACAGAAACACACACAATTTATACAATAATGTACATGACATTGCATTAGCTTTTAAAACAATGTTCAAATAAAATGTGTTTTTCATTTTAACTAGACAACTTTGTATGATAAAGAAATAATTTGCTGAATATTTTATAATGCATTTGGTGTTCATTTTCTTCTTTTACTTAACGTTAGGCCATTTGACAACTATGTAAAAATCTATTTGACTCTTCATGAAGTCAATAATATCACTTCTTAAGGTTTTCCTAATGAGCATTCTAATGGTAGGAATTCTCATGATGTAAACCCTTGTTTTTCTCATAGAAAAATCTATAACTATTTGGGTTACACCTAGTAATGTACGAAATCCAACATCATCTGTCAATCAATACACTTTTGAGATTATAAATTCAACTTATAGAATAATAGCTCAACTAAATGATGGTACTCAGTAAATGGGAGACCAATCAGATATTCTGCGGGATAGTAGGGGCAGCCTACCTATAAAGGATGTTAATATATCACTGAACATAATTAGTTGTATGCACTGGAATTATTTAGCAATATGATGTCAGTTAAGGTTCCGAGAAAGTCTTTAATAATTTTTTAAAATTTATTTTAGAGAGAGAGAGAGCAAGGGTTAGGAGAGGGGCAGAAGGAGAGCCCAAGCAGGCTCTGCATTCAGCATGGAGCTCAATGTGGGGCTTGATCCCTTGACCCTGAGACCATGACCCTAGCCAAAATCAAGAGTCTCAACCAACTGAGCCACCCATGCTCAGCACTCTACAAGAGGTCCTTTAAGAAAGCCTTAAATTATTTGGATCCTTTAACCACTTGATTTAATAAATTTTATTTACAATTTTGAAAACGTTATCGTAAAACATTATTTGTAACTGTAGGAGAGTGAAGCCTGGTACCTGAACAATGTGTTTCATTGGCCTAAAACACAGTCACTCATCAACCTCAGAATATATGAAGGTAATTGACACATTATTAAAAGCCAGATGTCCTAGTATCTTGTAGAGATGAAGGTAACAGGTATAATCAGTCTTAATTAAAAGTAAATTATGAGGAGGCCCAGAGAAAAGCTAGACAGCTATTAGGAACTAGGAATAAAATAATAATGGTAGAAAGTAAGAGAGTGGAGAATGATGAAGGAAGAAAGACAGGCAATTCAGCATCTAAAAGTCTCAGAAAAGATATGGAGAAGAAACCTGTCTAATAGGATATGTGAAATGAAGTGCAGTGCTTTGTGAGATAGAAACTCACTCCCTTTTCTTTTAAGAAAATCAATAAAGACTGCATTGCTCACAAACACACAAGTGTGGTCAGCAGACACTTAACTAACTTCTTTCTGCTACAGACTCTTTATCCGAATAATAGCACTGACCTCAGGGGTTTTGTGTTGTCTGCTTGTTCCAAAAAGTTGAGATAATTTAAGTGTATGGTCAGTGCCTGTTAATCAAGAAAAGCTCAAAACAAAATAGAATCACTATTTGGAAACAAAAATTAAGGCAAAGGAATAGAATTTTCCTAAGTAGAAAATCAGTTTCACTATCTCTACTGAAATATATTGAATGAGTATTTTCAATGCCTATTTTAATATGTATCAATTATAAAGTCAACACAACTCAGGACGCCTGGGTGGCTCAGTAGGTTAAGCACCCAACTCTTGGTTTCACTCAGGTCATGATCTCACAGTTCATGAGCTCGAACCCTGCATCGGGGTTTGTGCTGACAGAACAGAGCCTGCTTGGGATTCTCTCTCCCTCCCTCTCTTCTACTCCCCTGCTCACTCTCATCTCTCTCTCTCCCTCTCTCTCTCTCTAAATAAATAAATAAATAAATATTAAAACAAACAAATAAATTCAAGACATCTCAGTGTCTATGTATTGTTCTATGTGTTAGCTAGTGGTTTGTTCATCCTTTCTCACTTCTTTCTTTTGTCCCACTTTCTAAATATTCTCATCTTTAAATCCTGCATATTATCTGCATTTCTGGCATTAAATGCATGCATGTTTTATGTCCACACTTTTAACTGTAGAAAATAAAAATAAGTCATCAGATGTAAAATTATATATATGTGTACATACAGTATTCAAATATTGTATTCTTCTAGCAATAAAAATGGCATCTCTCACTGAAGAAAATGTGCAAATAAACAAGTTAAAAATATTCGATGTCAGATTTCCAGATATTTATTTTACTGGTTCACAAATATTCTCACAAGAAAAAGATGTCATATGCACAAATATAAACCAGGATTTAATGGAAGTAAATAATATCGTGAAGGAAAGTGCTCAAAAGGCAAGAAAAGTCACATTAGCAGGAGCTAAGGGAAAGCTTTCCCTAAATTCAATACAGGGATAAGCCTTCTCATGTCTTTAATAGGTTGTCCATTACAGAAGGCAATCAATTCACACCAGAAATCAATAGCAGTGTTTTCTACCATTTCATTCTGCTAAAGAATTCTTCTCTAGGTTGCCAGAATTCAAAGGATATAAGGATACCAATTCTACTGAGGAAAATTCCAAAGTTTCTGGGAGAAAAATGTGAATTCCTTGTATAATCAGAAGGGTGATATTCCTTCAGGTCTCATACATTCATTATATACATTGTTTGTGATATTTGCCTATTTACTTCAGTAAGTTTGCTTTTTATATTTTTTAATCAATATTTATAAAAATGATTTACCCCTATCTTTAATGATTCTTCTCCTTGGTACTTGCTTTACTTAATGAATTCCCCTGGGCCAACAAAAAGACACATAAAATAAGTCCAGTTCCATTTGTATGGCATGCATAGGGAAGAACATTCTTTATCTTGTGTTTTTCAAAACAGCATTTGCAGGAAAATATAGCAATCCCTGAACCTAAGGAAAATGCTACTTAGGTTTTATAGGTGTATGATCATAGAATTACAAACTATTGATTTTAAATGTTTACACAAATAGAAAAAAAATGATTTAATAAATCACCGTTTTGTACTATATGAAAAGAAGCAAATGGAAGAGTACTTTACTAGTCAACCAGGTGAACTGATTTTGTACATGGAGCTTGATAAAGATGAAAAGCCAGAATGAGCTGTATTATAATAAAATGTCCTCAGACTTTCATAGTATCAATAATGAAGGATATTGTGAGTCACATATAACTAATCTAACAACAAAGAGAATTATGATCCTTAAAACCATGAAAAAGCTAAATCAACATACTTGTTTTTAGAGCACAATAGAAACCAAATCTTTTGCTAACTCAATTTAGCAGCTCAGAAATTATGTAAATGTTTAAGCAAATCAGATGATAAATCTGAGACTAGCTCATCAACAAGAACCAGGAAGTAAGTCAATTTTTATTCTTCAATATAATATATATACTTTCATTGTATTCAAATGTCTTTAAAACTATTATTTGTATATAAGTTTGTAGATTCACAAACCTATCAATATTAAAAATTAAATAATTGTTTACTACCAAGAGACTATTAATGAAATGCTAAAGGAGGAACACAGAAATAAGTCTTGGATTGTTCATTTCTTTCTAACTTGGAAAGGTATTCTGTTATAAAAATATGATTTTTTAAAAATGTCCTATTGAATCTTTTATTCTCTCCCTTTTAAGAGCTACCACTTCTTGGAATAAAACACCTCTTTTCCATAGTTAATATCTCTTCTAATTGCTTATTTTTTCTGTTAAATTCAAGTGTAAATATGCTTACTACATTTAATTTTAAAGGTAGATCTATATTATAATCATTTTTGTTACATACATTACAGAGGGGTATTGGGTGAGAAATAGGCATTAAAGAGAACATTTGTTGGGATGAGCACTGACTGTCATATGTAAGTAATGAATCATTAAATTCTACTCTTGAAATCATTATTATACTGTATGTTAACTAATTTAACTTAATATAATTTAACTAATTAAAATTTTTTTTAAATTTACTATTGGAAAGGATATCTGCTTTCCAGTAAATGTTATATTGATTATCTACTTGTCCATTTTCCATGACAATATTGTAAAAAAAAAAAAAAAAAAGAATCTGCATTGTATGAATTAAACTATTTCTCGGCTATAATTATTTTAGTGATAGAAGATTTCCCTTTTATCCTTCTGGACTTGTTATCAGAAAAGGATTTTAAAAAGTAAGAAAATGATAGCATCAACCAAACCTTTAAGAAGGTAATTAATGAGAAACTGTGAGCAAAACATTCCCATGGATAAACATGTATGTTCTAACGTGGGATGATTACTAGGGTGACAAGTTGTTTAACCTTGGGGAAGTTCCCTCAACTATGTGGGCTTCAAAATAGAAAATGTAGGGGTAGCCTAAACAATCCCTGTAAGATTTCAAACTCTATACTTAGATTATCCATAATTCAGACTAGTTTTTATATTGAGGAAAAGAAAAGATCAATTGAAATATTTTCATGTATTTATAAAGAAGAGAATAATTAGAAGCTTAACCTTAAAGAAACATTAGAAGATATAGTTTCTGCCTAAATGTTAGCACAAGACTTGGTTTTTATCCATGGACTGTGATTATGTATTTTCAACAAAAATAGATAAACCTTTAACTTCAGATCATATTTATTACTTGAATATAAGGTCCAGTAGAAACTGGAGAGAGTTGCTAAAGGGGAAGGTATGTTTTTGGCTTCCATAGATTATTCATCATCATGGATATTTTAAGATCCTTAAACTCTAACTCCAATCCTGTTTTCACTTTTTATGTCCTATAGGGAAACATACATTCTCTGTTCGAAAAGGTGGAAGAAAAGATCAGCAATGAAAAACCACACAGTACCCAAAGAATTCATTCTCCTAGGGCTATCAGATGACCCAGAGCTTCAGATTGTGATCTTCCTCTTTTTAATTATCACGTATATATTAAGTGTCACTGGAAATTTGACCATCATCACTCTCACCTTGATGGATTCCCATCTACAGACCCCTATGTATTTCTTCCTCAGGAACTTCTCTGTATTAGAAATATCCTTTACAACAGTCTGTATTCCTAGATTTCTGAGCACAATTATCACCAGAAACAAAACAATTTCATACAATAATTGCACTGCTCAGTTGTTTTTCTTCATCTTCATGGGTATAACTGAGTTTTATCTTCTAACTGCCATGTCCTATGATCGCTATGTAGCCATCTGTAAACCCCTACATTATACAACCATCATGAACAAAAGAGTTTGCATTTTACTTGTCTTTTGTGCTTGGCTGGCAGGATTCTTAAATATCTTCCCACCAGTTATTCTTTTTCTCCAGTTAGATTACTGTGGCTCCAATGTCATTGATCACTTTGCTTGTGACTACTTTCCCCTCTTGCAATTATCTTGCTCTGACACATGGCTCCTAGAAGTGATTGGTTTTTACTCGGCAATAGTCATTCTGCTTTTCACTTTGGCATTAATAATTCTATCCTACATGTTCATCGTCAGAACAATTCTGAAACTGCCTTCTGCCAGTCAGAGAAAAAAGGCATTTTCTACATGCTCCTCTCACATGATTGTCATTTCCATCTCTTATGGAAGCTGCATTTTCATGTATGCCAACCCTTCTGCAAAAGAGAAGGCCTCATTGACCAAAGGAGTAGCTATTCTGAACACCTCTGTGGCTCCTATGATGAATCCATTTATATATACCCTGAGGAACCAGCAAGTAAAGCAAGCCTTTAAGGACACTGTCCAAAAGGTCATGTTTTTCTCCAATAATTGAAGGCATTAGTAGCATTAAAAGAATGAATTACTTGTAAATGCTTTCTACTATTCACACTTTCTCAAAATTCCCTTTCCTTTACTAGATTATGTGTTTTACCCTTTTTTTCCATTCCCCAGTAAAAATTTTTCAATTATTGAACTCAATGAATTTGATAATGTGAATACTGCTTCAGAATTTTCTATACATTCAAAAGTTTTATTCAAATATATTTGGATGAAATAATAAAATTGGGTTAATGATTATGATTTTGAATGGGAGAGGTTTGCTTTTGAAGAGACACTGAGCATTTAGTTTGATGGAAAGTGTTAAGAATAGATGCAGATTTCTGAACTTTTCATTCTCACCAACTAATAGAAATGAATGTTATTAGAAAATTTTGATTGTATTTGTCTCCATGAAATCAATTAAACACAATCACTAGAGGATTGGCGATAAAATATCTATTTAAATATTTTATAAGATTAGAAACTCATACATATTAAAAATCTTTATACTATTAGTAATAATTAGGATGCTAATGAAGAAGGAGANTGAGGAACCAGCAAGTAAAGCAAGCCTTTAAGGACACTGTCCAAAAGGTCATGTTTTTCTCCAATAATTGAAGGCATTAGTAGCATTAAAAGAATAAAATGCTTGGGGCGCCTGTGTGGCATGGTTCCAGCCCCACATCAGGCTCTGGTCTGACAGCTCAGAGCCTGGAGCCTATGTAAGATTCTGTGTCTTCAAGCTTTCTCTCTCTCTCTCTCTCTGTCCCTCCCCAGCTTGCAACTGTTTCTCCATCTCTCAAAAATAAATAAAACATTAAAAATTTTTAAAAAGAATGATATGCTTTTAAATGCTTTTTGTTATTTACTTTCTCAAAACTCACTTTCCTTTACCAGAGTTATGTATCTTCCCCTTTTTTCCCATTCTCCTATTAAAATTTCCCAATCATTGAACTCCATAAATTTGATAATGTGATTATTGTTTCAGAATTTTCTGTACACTCAAAAGTTTTATTCAAAGGTATTTGGATGAATAAATAAATTTGGGTTGATGATTATGATTTTGAATGAGAGTGGTTTGCTTTTGAAGAGACATTGGTCTTTAGTTTGAAAGCATTAAGAATAGATGCAGACCTCTGAAATTTTCAGTCTTACTGACTAATAGAAATTAATATTATTAGAACATTTGGATTCTATTTGTAATTTCTATGAAATCTAATAAACACAATCATTAGGAAGTGGGGAATAAAATATAAATATCTACTTAATTATTTTAGAGATTAGAAGCTCATACATATTAAAAAATCTTTATACTATTAATCATAATACTAATGAGGAGAAGAAGAAAGAGAGACAGAGATAGAAGATAACATAAGATTTTTCAGCAATTCCTGTACTCCAGATCTATTGTTTCCTTTGTATTAACTCATTTAATCCTGACAACAACTTAATGATGTGCTTTCAATTGCTATTCTCCTTTAGTCAGAGGTATTTTTCTTTAGGTAAATCAAATACCTCCAAAAAATTAAAAAAATAGGTAGAGAACAGGCAATGTAAAATATATCAAATGTATAAAATGCATGAAACTCTGAGAAACTGGTAAAAGTTCATCTTTCTGAGGAACTGATTTTAATTCCCACATCTAGAATCAACTTCAGGATTTTTGGAAATATGGATCAGAAGTAACGTCTGATGATAATATTCTACACACTTTTCTTTGTATTAAGCAAGTCACATACAGTATTTATTTTACAAAAACTCATAGAAAATAAACTTTATTTTTCCTAACTTATAGGTGAATGAACACAATGAGATCAAGCTTGACAGTTCAATGTTACAGAGACTGCAGCTTTCAGAACTGGGATTTAAATCACTCCTTTCATCTCAAAATCCAAACTACTGGGTTACTTTCATTTTCACACTGAATTTCATTTGTAACATTTGATGAATAAAAGTTCATAGTGAATATTAGAATTGTTAAATTAAAGGACTTTCTAATGTGTGATGAACTCATTCATGCTTTTCTTACTTATTTATGACAGGTACTGGGGATATAGTGAAGAAAAAGAACGATGATTGCCCAATTCTAGTGGGGAGAAAAACAACATGGAATTAATATTTAATTTGATAAATGCAGTAGCTTAGGTCTAAACAACCTATAGGTCAGGTGATGTTATCACTGTCAAAGAAAATGCCAGTTCTCCTGTTTTTTCTCTTAGCACAATTATGGCCAGTTTCATAAAAATTGCTACATGTTGGTTCTTTTTAATCCTAAAGTCACATGCATAAGATAAACCTTGCCTACTTTGGCTGTCTTAGTTTTCACTTTTATTTTATTTCTCGGTCATTAGCATATATGTTATACACAAAGTCACATTATTTCCTGAGTAAAAAGGGTTTGGGGAATAGGATTATGATATTCTCCAAGACACTCTCCAGCAAGGCTCCCTCTACCTTCAAACTGCATTGTGAATCATACATTAATCTTATACTCAGTTTAACCCATTACCATTCCATTTCTATTACTCTCTCGGATCTATTTGAAAGAATTTATATCAATGACCACAGTGTAGATTTCTAGGACTATTTCAGGCATTTCCATCTAGTGAACACTGAGGTATATTTGCCAAATTTAACCCATACAAACAAAATAAACAGAAAGAAAAACCAATAACAATACTTAATCCCTATATGTGGATAGGAACAGCTTCCTATAACAGACTAAGAATCTCACAAATATAATTTCTTCTTAATTCTTATATCATTGAAAATTCATTTAGATGTTATTTCTAAAAATACTTTTAAAGCAACTACATTGCAGGTATGTGCTAGCCATTTGGTTAGTAAGATATATCATCTCCATCTTATAAGATATCAGGAAACAGATAAAAAGGGGGGGTCATTTAGATATAGAACTAGTCTTTATAAAAACATATACCAAGGGCTATGTCAATATAAAATATGGGATTGCTCACAATATTTGCAGTAATGAAGTAAGAATTCCAAGTCAAAATAGTAAATACAATTAAATGGATATTCTGGACAAAGAGAATAATGATGGCATATAACACAATTGTAAAAGTGAGAGAAGTGAATGTGAATCATATGGAAATAAACAGAAGGCAACATAAGTAGCCATTACTTCTTTTTTATGTTTTCCAAGAAAAACTAATTTTACTGATTCAATTTATTAGGCACAGATAAAATAATGCTATAAAATCAATACTCTCACTTTCCTCATGTGAATATTGTATGTTTTAAACAATATTAAACATTTTATCTACTCCTCTAAGTTTCAACAATCCCCTTAAATGGGTACGTTTCTCTTCTCCTTTTAAAGAATGAGACATAGAAATTCATAGGAAGAAAATAATGTATGTATGTATGGCCAATATACATTATAACAGTGTATAATAAAATCTTATCTTTTAATCATTAAGGCACCATATGGAACCACATGATTAGACTCTCATGGTTATCACAGTTTTAATGTTTTCTTAACTTGAGATGTTTTCAGATAGACAATAGTGAGATATAATAATGGTGTTCAACAATATTATTTACTTAGCGTATATCAGTGGCTTCATTGAGACAGATATTTTCAAGTCTCAGTAGCAGCCCATCTACTCTATCATTCACTCTATATAACCCCCAGAAACACAATTCCATTTGTGAGCCCTTGGGAGAATTAGCCCAACTCTCCATGAGTCAGCTTAAGCTTCCTAATGTAAAAAATAATGAGAATTATAGGATTTCCTCTGGTAGTAGTTGTAAATATTTATTTAGACAAGGCTTAAAAATGGCTTACAAAAATGTCTGGTACCTTCCAAGTACCTAATAAATTATCTTATCTTACATAATGTCTTACTTAACTTTTATCTTACATAATGTCAGTTTTAACCACATGCTATTTACTCAAAAATAATTTGGCTTTATGCATCAGAACAGTGTCTGCAAGAAAACTGTACTTCAATAGTATGTTATATGCTACTCCCACATCTGTAAATTGGGGATTATAATAATGCTTACTTGATTTACTGATGTGAATAATTTACATTTATCTTTTGTCTATCATGACTCTAAAAACATTTTATTGTGAACTTAAACATTTTGCGTCTTCCAAAGTCCATCAAATATGTCTATCTATATACAAAGACTGCAAAGACCACATTTTAAGTTGTTCTTGAAGCTAGGATTTAAACGTGATTTTAGTTCTGTCAATCAGATACATTTGTAAAAGGTACAAACTCCAAACTTAATAACACTTAAAACATCTATATTGCTGGTATAGATCATAGCAGATTCAGATGACTCTAAATGTTGTAGTAATCATACTAGATTCCTGAAGAGCAACTCTCACAGGCACTCAATTTTGTAAAGCACCTTTGAGATCATTCCAGAAAGGTCATCCTAAAATCTGCCTTTAGCTCTCTTGATAATTCCCTAAGCAATACATTATATAAACAGATTTACATTTAACTAGCTACAATAAACTATTCTCTCGGCAATTGCAGTTAATATACAGAGAGCATATCGAGGTAACAACTCTCAAAGCAATAAAAATCTGGAACCGGTTTATTAACCTAGTTTGGTCTGAAATCAGCAATGAATCCATTAAACAATGAAACGATGGTAGTCCACACTGACACATTAACAAGTCAGAGCTCACCTAGAATTAAATGCCTACTAAGGGCATGGTGGAATATAATTGTATAATGAATGCAAGACTTATACAGGAGCTGGCTTCTTCCAAATGCATTAGACAACTTAAAGAAAGAAAATATAACTTTAATGTTTCAAGTATCTCATAACTGAAGAGATGACATAGCCAGTATTAAATCCTGATCCTACAGGTTCCTTAATTATCAAGTCAATTTAATTCACAGCCTCTCCATCTCTTATGTAAATGTGAGGGTATTGGTTGGGAAAAATGGAAGCTGATCATTAGAATAATGGCGTCTCTGATAATTCAAATGACTGAGTATGAGTGTAAAAGCAGTAACTAGATTCCCTTGCCAACAGAAGGAACTATCCTCCTCAGCTTCATGAAGCTGACCATGCATCATTTAGAACCTCTATAATTACCTCACATGAAGGAGTTAGCTTCAAATTTTTCTTTAGTGTACATTCACCACTCCTAGACTATTTTCTGACCTAATATATATATTTCTGACCGATAGATATAGATATAGATAGATAGATGATATAGATAGATATAGATATAGATATAGATATATAGATATAGATAAACACTTGACCGATATATATATATACATCTTGAATCATCATAAATCACACATTTTCATCCAATGCAAACTCGAAGCAGTTTCTAGAAAAGAAGCATCTTCTGTGAAACAGAAAATATTCTGTTACAATTTAAGAAAGACCCAGCAGTTTCATGACATACAATGAATTTCATGGTCAATTTACAATGGTTAGTAACCAGAGGAAGAAAAAATTGAGCCTGGTTGACAGTTCTGCATCATATAATATAATTGCAAAAAATAATCCACTGAGTCAATGCATCCCATTCATGGCCCTAAATCATAGTTAGGACAGATGGTTTTTCCATCTGTACAGAAATTCAAGTGGTATATCTCCTTATCCTTGTTTCCAAGAAGTTTTCAGTTAGTCTGATGTAAGATGTTATACTGTTTCATGAACATTAGTTAATGATGCGAGTAGCAAGAGCCTTAGAAAGAAATACTGGGGTATCAATAACAAAGAGAATTAGGAAAATGGTACTTGAAGGAGCTTCTCATAATGTAACCAGAATATTTAGGTGTTTTTGTGTCCCATGTGATTTTTCAACAGATACTCATTTGAGAAGGAGATTTATAATAATCAAGAGGATAAGATGACCTATTTTATGAAAGCTGTTCATTTTTTCTGAACCATTTACTTGAATATTTGATTACAGAATTCATGAAAAATATAGTCATAAGGGCAATGATGAAATTTATATAAAAATTACCTGGATGTCAAGCCTACCAGTACCCAAGACTGATGTTGAGCTTGTGATATAGTTCATATGCTAGAGGGAACAATCAGCTATCCGACAGAAAGTTGGTAAGTTTACACCCGTTTCTTCATGGTGGAGGCTCCCAAACAGGGAGCTTGCGTAGCTCTGTTGGTAGAATGTGTGACTCTTGATTGTGGTGAGTTTGAGCCCCATGTTGGGAGTAAAGATTACTAAAATGAATGAATGAATGAATGAGTGAATGAATGAATGAGTAAATAAATAAATAAATAAAAACCCGAATGAGATACTGCCACATATATATTAGAATTAGTAAAATAAAATTTTTTGAAAGATGATGTCAAATGTTTCAGGTAAAACTAGAGAAACTTTGACAAATTTCTGATGAGATGCAAATGGTGCTGTCACTTTAGAAAGTAGTTTAACAGTTGCTTATAATGCTAAACATATCATTTTTTTTAAAGTCTAGCAATCCCTTTTCTAGTTATTTTATTCAAGTGAAATGAAATCTTTCCACACACATCATCTTTATTCATAATCGCCATAAATTGGAGGCCACCCACATGTTCTTCAATATGTGAATACATACACTAACTGTGGAATAGGCATATAAGGCAATACTACTTGGACTAGAAAAGAACTACACATTGAATTAGCAATCAACATGGGTGAAACAACTTCATTTTATTAAGTGAAAGAATCTCGATCCAAAGTCTGCACTTTATATGATTCTTTTTGTGTGACATTCTAGAATGGTAAATGTATCAGGACAGAAAACAAATCAGTAGTTGCCAAAGCTGCCAGGGACAAGGGGTGATTCCCAAGAGGCAACATGAGGGACTTCATGAGATGATGCATCCATACTATGTGGCTCTGTGGAGTGGACACATGACTCAATGTAATTTTAACCACCCATAGAATAGTAAACTGTTGGAGTCCCGCTCCTACCAGCCCAGGGATCCCTGAAGGATGGACGGTGTCAGCAAGAGAGCGATGAGAGAGCCACAAGATTCTTTCTGATCACCAAGCAGGCATCTCTGCTCAGTCTGGGTTCTCAACTGTACTTATATGTGAAGGTACAGGGAACAAGAAAAGTGGCATTTGCCTTAGTAGATGATGTTTAAAGATAACAGATTTTGCAGAAGTCTCATGTATAATCTTAGCATTAGTGATTGACATAAACAACTTAACTTCAGGCACTCATACTTATCGTCTGGGGATGGAAGGTATTTTGTTTTGTGAGTACATATTTTCCAACGTTTAAGCAAAAGTAAGATATACAATGTTTCCAGAATAGCCTTGAGGAAAACGTTTTACCAAGAAACAAACAAAATTGTATAAGTAAAAGTCAATCTTTTATGAGTAAGGGTCATTAGCCTATTTATAGGTCAAGGGGAACTATCAAAGAAAACAGGATCTGCTGAAGACAACCTCAAAAGAAGAAGGTATCTTTAGCATTAGCCACAAGGCCTATAGTTCCCACAACATCATCCATGCCCAGGAATAGCGTGTTACTCTATTATTTTACAAATTGTTAAACTAAGGGCAGGATCTGACCTTTCAAAGCTATCAATTACTTAGTTCTAATCAAGCTTTCCAGGCTAATGAATGTTAATGTCTCTCCATATCACAACAAGTTCCTAACCAGATGCAATCATCATACCAGGGTCAGAACAAGGGGACAAGCCATTCCTGATCTCAATCAACAGAGCACTCTGGGGTACAGTGCTCAAGTAGACATGATAAGAAAAGGGGCAGCTAACAGTCGCCACCTGACAGCAGGAGACCTTGCAAGCCTGCCTTAACCTCACAAGGAGTATTCTCAACTAGTGAGTTCAGAATGACTCCCAACAGTAAACAACCTATAGTATATGAGTTCAATAAATGCAAATGACAAATATTCACCCAAGGTGTCAGTGGAAATCAAGAGGAACACACACTGACAAATCAATCTCACTATTTTATGGAGACTGAACTCTGAACTAAAAGATTGACATTGGAAGTATCATGAACTTACATTCATTTTATATAAAGTTGTTCCTCCCTATTCACAGAGTCCTTCTTTGCACATTTGCCTACTCTCTAGTATGCATTTGTAAACCCAAAATCAATTTAAGGGACACTTTTTGAGCCAGTCCAGGACATGTGCAGAGTAGCAAAAAGTTTGAGTTATCCGTCACACCTGTTCCCAGCAGAGGTTAAACAAGGTGATGCTCTGTCTTCTTGTTCCAGCTCTCATACCTTACAGAGTCTCTGTCAAGGCTTACATAATGCCACATTTTCCACCTTTTTCTGTTTTAATTGGTGATTTCACTGTTTCTAATGGTCCCCAAAGCATAATACTATAGCACTAGTGTCTTGAAAGCAAGAACACTGTGATATGACTTATAGAGAAAACACCTATTGGGTGAGTTTGGGCCAGGCATGAGTTCTAGGGCTGTTGGCTTAATGCTAATAGATCAACAACACAGTACATTCAGAAAAAAAGAAGAGGAAATGTTGTCACTCTGTATGTGAGGCTTCTCTTGAAAGTGCTGAAGTAGTTAGTATCTTAACTGTGTCGTGAAGCTATAAAGATGAAGACAGATAAATTTATAGACTCCTGAGATGAAAACAGATTTCTTTATAGTTTTTTTTTTTTTTTAAATCCAAGTTAGTTAACATATAGTGTGATAATGGTTTCAGGAATTTACTGATTCATCATTTACATAGAATACCCAGTGCTCATCCCAAAAAGTGCCTTCCTTAATGCCCATCACAAATTTAGCCCATTCCCCCACCCAACATCCCTCCAGCAACCCTCAGTTTGTTCTCTGAAAACAGATTTTTTAAAAAGGCCTAATGACAGAATTGTTGTAAGCCTGAAAGCCAAAGAAATTTATGGCCATGTTTCTCATTATTAGGAAATGTTAAACTCTAGAGCTAGTGCTGTTGGCTAACATTTTTCAAAAGGTGACAAGGTATAAGAAATGTTGAATTTGCACGTGAGGCAAATTCTGCAGATCGAGAGGCTGTGGAAGAATTTTTAAATATCTCCAAGATATTATACAGGAAAAAGATTATGTAGAAGAGCAAGGTTTCAGTACTGATTAGACTAGTCTGTATTAAAAGGACACTGGTGGGACCCCTGGGTGCCTCAGTTGGTTAAGCATCTGACTTCGGCTTAGGTCATGATCTCAAGGATTGTGAGTTTGAGCCCCGTGTCAGGCTCTGTGCTGAAAGCTCAGAGCCTGGGGCCTGTTTCAGATTCTGTGTCTCCCTCTCTCTCTGCCCCTCCCACACTCATGCTCTGTCTCTCTCTGTCTCAAAAATAAATAAACAATAAAAAAATTTTAAAAGGATACTGGAAAACTAAGCCATATAGCACAAATTGCGTATAACCTATACAATAACAAATGGTTTGAGTTGATGAAAATGTTGTGACAGAGGCTTGAAGGAATTTACCTTCCTATTTCCCCTAGGAACAAACTTAATATTGCTTATTCAGTGTGGAAAATTTATGAAACTTAACTACCTGGAATAATGAGAATGAATACTCTCTACAAATGTACATGTGAACTCACAGATATACTGATATATAAATGCATATAGATGTTTTGTATACATGGATTAGTGTGCATAGAAAGACTTCTCATTGCTGTCCACTGACAGACCTTAGAAAGACCTCAAAACTAAAAAAAAAAAAAGAAAAAATTAAGATGGAGTCAGGTTGAAAATACTCAAGAGCCAACTGAAAGATCCAAAGGCCAAAGATGGAGAATTTAAAAAGTAAAATGAAGAATGTAGTATTGGCTTATAATCCAAAGAATACAATTATTATTCATCAGTGTTGGGGTGCCTGGGTGGCACCTGTGTGGTTGGTTAAGCAGCCAACTCTTGATTTCGGCTCAGGTCATGATCTCATAGTGGGTTTGTGGGTTCCAGCACCGCATTGGACTCTGTGCTCACAGTGCACAGATCCTCTGTCTCCATCTCTCTGCTTCTCCACTGTGTGCTCTCTCTCTTTAAGAAAATTTTAAAATAATCATTTGTGCATACTATTATAAAGAAATGATTGTATAATTAAATAAAAGTGAAAAAGAGTAAATTTTTTCTTACAGAAGAATGCCAGTTAACAAATGCAGGAAAAAAAAAGAAAATTACAAAATCACTGCCTTAAAACTATAAACAGAAAGAGTTTTGGGTCCCCTGAAAAAGATGAGACATAGCTTTCTTGACATAAGAAAAGTTGTTTTAGGCCTCGTGCTGTCTTGTGATCTATGCCTGAGCAGCCCTATTTGTCCAAAGCACATTTCTTTTTTTTTTTTTTAATTTTTTTAAATGTTTTTTAAATTTATTTCTGAGAGAGAGAGCAGGTAAGCAGGGGAGGGTCAGAGAGGGAGATACAGAATCTGAAACAGGCTCCAGGCTCTGTGCTGACAGCTCAGAGCCTGACATGGGGCTTGAACCCACAAACCTTGAGATCATGACCTGAGCCGAAGTCAGAAGCTTAGCCGACTGAGCCAAAGCACATGTCTTGCAGAACTTCCTAGAATATGTTGAAATTGCAGAAGAAAAGACCATAATAGTCAGTAAAACAAGATAAGAACAAATAGCCACTATCAGACCAGGAGATAGCATAGTCAAATGAGAAACAATAAATCAGTGGTAGAACTCCCAGGGCTGATTCAAAACTAAAGATTGGCCTGAAGCACATTCTTAAGTTTTCTTTGCAGGATTTAAATGCCTTTGAGCATTTAAGAGACCACACCAACTAAAGCAGAAGTGACCCTTGCCAGTCTTTGTGATTTCAATTAACTAAGTCATCTGGAATTTCCTCCCAATTCCATGCTGAACTTCCCATTTTGCAAGCCTCTGGATGAACATGTATTCACCCTTGGTTTAAAACTTCTCCAGTTTTGTTGATGAAGGAGACACTGCTTTAGGAAATATCCCAGATGTTCTCCTTTACTTGTTGCAAGTAAAACCTTTCCTTTCCTATTATTTAACTTGTGGTTTTTGCTTCAACATCCATCTAGAGGCAAACCCAGTTTCAAGTCACAAAACCACAGTGATAATTTTGCAGCAAGAATGATAAACTTAGGAAAATATTGTTTAGACATTTTTTTTTCTGACTGGGGGTAAGCCCTTAGGATGTCTAAGAAGCATCGTGTTGCTTAGGACAGAAGATAAAATGCACTAGGTGAGCCGCATGAGCAGAAAGGAGTCTATTGATATGCTGTATATAAATTTGACTCATTTTTTGCAATTGTCTTTGGATTTTTTATAATTTTGTATATATTCATTGTATTCATTTAATTCTCAACTTTATAAAATGAATACTAGATGTTCATATATTTACTTTTTTACTGTGCATACTGGATAATCAACTGATGAATAGTACCACTTTAAGCACTAGGCGGGGTGGGGGGAATGGTCTCAGGTGTGAATTTAAAAGTAAACTAAAGCTAAAATACAAACATACAGTTCTTATCATGAGTAGATAGATATGGACTGTGACTGATTTATACAATTTTAATATTTAATGGAGTTGTCTTAAAAGAATAAAAGATTAAATTTTTCTTAATAAGGTAATTCTTAATGTAACAGATTTATTACTTATATTCTGTCAATCTTTATGCAACCCCCTATAATCTGTTTTTGAAAATATTGATATAAAAGCAAATTCTGCTAAAAAGTTTGAGGCACATAATTGCTATGTTCCCTGGAGATATTGCTTAAAATTGTTATTAAAAGTATCCGTTTGTGTCTTGTACTGCTTTGCATAGTGCTGCCAGAGTCCAACTCCGGCCAGGTCCAGGGGACCCTGAAGGATGGACAGTGTCGGGGAAGGAGTGCTGAGAGAGGCACGAGATTCTTTCTGGTCACCAGCCAGGCCTCTCCGCACTGTCTGAGACTCAACTTTATTTTATGATTTAGCGTTTGGGGGACTGCACAGAAGTGGCATTCTGATGATAAATCCTTTTATCAGTAAAAACTTTCCAGAACATTGATAGGCAAAAGGATGGGGAACAGCCCAGAGATGGCATCAGCATAGTAAAGGCAAAAGTTAGTTCTTTGTGAGTAGGGGTCAATAGCATGTTTATCACTTAAAGGGAGATATTAAGAAAAACAGGTCTTTCAGGAACGCATTGCTTCTCCCATAACCACAAAAGAAGAAGTTCCCACAGTAAGTTCCTTCACAAAGTGCACTCAGCATATCAAGGCCAGAATGAGTCACTCCTAATACCAATCAACAAGGTGACTTGGGTGTTAGTACTCAAGCAGAAACAACTGGGTGAGGGTAGATATCGGTCGCCATCTGACAGTAAGAGTCCATGCAACTTACCTTAACCTCACAAGGAGTTCTTTCTCAACTTATGAGTTCAGAAATGGCTCCCAAGATAGTGCCCTTCAAAGGTCATGTCCATCTGAAACCTACATATATGACCTTCTTTGGAAATAGGGTCTTTGCAGAAGTACTGAAGGGGAGCAGACAGTATCACCCCCAAATATTCCTCTTTGGGCTAGGATTTTTTTTTTTCATTTTGCTGGTTTTGTTTAAAAAATAATAGACAAAGGAAAAGCTCTGAAAGCTGAGAAGTTACTTTTTTGTAAGGTATTTACATTATATAAGAAACCTCCATGTGTAAGTGTATCTCTCTCTCTGTACCAAGAAGTGGAGGATGATCAAGTCTCTAGAAGCTCTTACCAAAGGAGAAGGTAACAAGGCTTTTGGCTTTAAGTGAAGGTATTATTTAAGGTGGTGGCTTGAGCCATTTTGGAGAATTATTCAGTTTTCCTGGATCTCTCTCATGTATACAGGAGGTATACATGCAATTAAACTTCTGTTTGTTTTTCTCCTTTTAATCTTTTTCATTATTATTATGGGGAGGGGGACGGTTCTCAGTCAAGAACCTAAAAGAGCAAAGGGAAAATTATCTTTCCTCTCGTACATAATCAAGTAAAGATGAGGTCGTATACATTAAAGCAATTTTCCATGTATCTTGATGTAATAACAGTTTCTACGTAACATAAAAATTTAAATAATATTTTAGCCTACACATAAATATCATATAAATACTATTGTGACAATGTTTACAATAAAACATGAGCACAGGGGTGCCTGGGTGCTCAATCAGGTAAGTGTTCGACTTTCGCTCAGGTCATAATTTCACGGTCCAAGGGTGGGAGTTCTGGGGTTCTGTGCTGGCAGCCCAGAGCCTGGAGCCTGCTACAGATTCTGTGTCTCCCTCTCTCTCTGACCCTCTCCTACTCACTCTCATGCTTCCTCTCTCTTTCAAAAAATAAAAATAAACATTAAAAAAATTTTTAAAAACATGACCACATTTAGGGCATAGTATTCAAGTTCTTGACTTTTCTCATGAACAGACTGATATACTTTGAATTTAAAATAGCTGTTCTGCTTGCTTTAATAGTGTCTTTCTTCAGTGGACACTCTATTACTTAGTCATATACCTTGAATAATTTCATGTCTCCAAAAAAAAAAACCACACCATAATATCTTAAAACCTTTCTCCAGAAACTGTCTAGCACTTTAAGATCATCAAGTAATCCCAATTTCCATTGAATTTAAAAACTATATCTTATGGAAATCCTATTTTGAATAGCAACAAATTGAAGTCTCAAATGATGAATGTAAATAGGATACTACAGACAGCTTTTCAGATCAATGCAATGAAATATAAAATGATGCATGGGATGAGGGACATATTGCTTATCTTGGACATGAGAAAAGGAATCTGAGTTTCTAAAATAATGTAGAATTCTCACTCTCTGCTGTAAGAAGTGAAAATAATGCACACAGTTGTCTTTCACATCTCTGTATCCTCAGAACCTAAGCCCAAAACATAAAAAAAATCCCAAAAGGAATTATGGGGTGAAAAATGGTAATGATTATAATCATGATCAAGTTTTCTATGTTGTCATTCAGTGTAAAGATGTAAGAACTTAGAGGCAAACATGACATTCCTTATGGTGTAGAATGATTGAGACCTCAGCCCCAGTCTAAAACATCACGGTGAATTGTTAATATTTTCCCTAAGATTAGAGAAAAACCCACTTGTTCACAATTTACATCTATTGCTACTGAGAAATTGCTAATCTCTTACTCCATTAAATTTTGTCTCCTTGTGAAGTTATGGATTATTTTTATAATTTATTTTTATGCCTTAACTCTGTATGTTAACACTGAGCAGATATACTTATATTTTAGTTTTGCACAATGTGAATACTTTTATAATTTAAATTCATCTATGTATTTTTCTGCTCTGATTCCAGGCCCTGATCACCAAAATATTCCATTCTACATATTCTAATTTGGACTACTGTTGAATGCTGGTGTCTTGAGAACACCAATCTCCATGGTACCTTTTGTTGATTTATTCAACTAATCCCCTGAGTCCATTGTGAATGGAGCAGATAAAATTATGGCTAGCCTGAATACCATTACTAAGATCATATCATCTTGCCCACCATACTTGGAAAGACGTTATATTAGCCTTCATTTCAACTACAACTTATTTCATTTCAAGTATCAAGATACTACTTCTTACAGTGGCAATAGGTAGGATATCTTGAAAACTCACATCTTTCAAGAAATTTGGGTTAATGTATAAAAATTAGTTGATGTATGCTTTTTTAATAAAAATTGTAGAGAATCTCCCTGAATTATCCTTTATCAATATTTTGAGTATTTGGTTACAAATATAAGATTACAGAGAAGAAACAGATTGCGAAGACTTTTGAAAATTCCCAAAGCTCTTACATTTAAACAATTTAAAGAAGCCATTGGAAATGACAATGACCAAACCAGGCATATTTTCCCTAAAAGTAAGTATGTCTTGGGGCACCTGGGTGGCTCAGTCGGTTGAGCGTCTGACTTTGGTTCAGGTCGTAATCTCATGGTTTCTGAGTTCAAGCCCTGTGTGCTGATAACTTAGAGCCTGGAGCTTGCTTTGGATTCTGTGTCTCCCTCTCTCTCTCTGCCCTTCCCCTGCTCATACTCTCTCTCAAAAATAAATTAACATTAAAAAAGTATGTCTTTAATAGTTTCAAAAATATAATTTTGCTTTAATAGGATAAATATATGCTTTATGTAAGTTATCTCAATTATGCACAATGCCATATATGAATAAATTAAACCACACAATCTATATGAAATATATATTTAAAAAAATAAATAATATAAATATAGAAATGAAGAAATTTTTAAAACTGCAACAATGTAATAGTTTCATGCAACATTGTTTATTACAACATAAGTTTGGTGATTGATAAGACAACATGATGTTTTTGTGTTATCTAAATGTCTTTTAATAATTACTTTTAATATAATCAATATCAAGATACCAGGTAATCATTTTGGTAAAAGATTCTAAACAATTTATTTTATGTGTCTTACGCTGAGCAGATAACACTTTATGTTTTAGTTTTGCACAATGTGAATTTTTTATAGTGAAGGTTAGCATCCACCATGTAAGGGCAGAGGACAAAAAAAATGCATATCTTATAACAACAAAGAGGACAGATGATGGAAAGGAAGAATCATTCCCTCCTAGCAATGAAGTAAAAATTTTAGTGCATTCATAACACACTAAATTAATTGGCTAGTCCTCAGAAAATATCATTCCTTTTGATCGCTCTGGTACCTTAGAAGGATGTAGAAAACAAAGCAGGCATTACAAACTTAGGCTATACAGACAGTGAAGCATTATTTAAAATGATCTTAGATGACAGCACATCTAAAGCTTTTATGGAAAATAAACACTTTAAACAGGAAAAAGTAAATTCTGATAAACATCAAGAGTTGCATTAAATCTAAAAACGAAAAAGAAAAGAAATAAGAAAGAATCCTTGCTTCCCAAAAGCTTACCTTTTGTCTCCCTCAAGAAAATAATAGGCAATATTATGGAAAAGTGCTAATTCATTTTTTTAAGTTTTATTTATTTATTTATTTAATCTCTAAATCCTACATGGGGCTTGAACTTACAGCCCCGAATCAAAAGTCACAAGCTTCTTTGACAGAGCCAGCAAGAGCCCCCAAAATCATTTTAGAAATAAGTGGAAACACTTACAGTTTACAAAAATAAAATTAGGACTTAAATAAAAGTAGTGCTTTATGTATCAGAGAGCAGATCATGATAGGTAGATAGTTAATACAAATATATTTAAGAAGAATATATTTATAATCTTAGCAAAGACCACTATGGCAAATTAGTAAATAAAATTAGAATATCTTGTGACACAGACATTGGAATTCGATTGGGACTTCCTTCCCATGCATTAAATGTGTCTGTATGTTGTTATCAGGGACACATTAGTCTACCAGATGGGCAAGTAAGTGGTCTCTGAAAATTGTAAAAGTTTGAATGGGACAAGAAGGCAAATGTTTATTCAAAATAGAAAGGTCAAGATATATATGAAGAAGAAAGAAACAAAAATTACCTTCAAAATTTTGCAATATGCTGGGAGTAAGCTCTGAGTTTTATTAGAAAAGGTTTTCATCTTAGAGGTTTTAATCTCTTTATTTTTCTTGTTTTCAGCAATATATCAAAATATTCAGAAGACAGGGATTTATACTAAGATATATGAGAATACAGTGAAAAAATATAAGAATAATAATTAGTTTATGACATACTGACATTTATTATTATATATTATAATATATATTATTATAATATATTATACTTACATATTATTATAAATGTCAATTTCAATAACTATTTTGTTTCTATGTACCACAAAATCATGTTTCACTAAAAATATAAGGCAGCAATGGTTTATTTGGAAAAGTAAGTTGAAGTACTTGGGTGGCTCAGTCAGTTAAGCATCCAACTCTTATTTCAGCTCAGGTCATGATCTCACAATTCATGGATCAAGCCCCACATCAGACTCTGTGTTGACAGCATGGAGGCTACCTGAGATTCTCTCTCTCCCTCCCTCTCTGTCCCTTCTCTCCATTTCTAAATAAATAAACATTTTGAAGAAGTGTGTCTATGTGTGTGTGTTTTTCTTTTCTGGTGTCATAACTTTCCTTATTTTTTAATCTATTTTACAGCTAAATAAAAATATCATTATAAAGAAGGAAAATAATGAGAAATTATACCTTAGTAACAGAATTTATTCTTCTTGGATTGACAAATGACCCACAATGGCAAGTTGTACTTTTTATATTTCTTCTTGTTACCTACATGCTAAGTGTGACTGGGAACTTGATCATTATTACCCTCACCCTTTCAGATCCCCACCTGCAGACTCCAATGTATTTCTTTCTTCGAAACTTCTCATTCCTAGAAATATCATTCACATCTGTCTGCATTCCCAGATTCCTTGTCACTATTGTGACAAGAGACAGAACCATTTCCTACAATGGTTGTGTGACTCAGCTATTTTTCTTCATCTTCTTGGGGGTGACAGAGTTTTATCTTCTGGCTGCCATGTCCTACGACCGCTACGTGGCCATCTGCAAGCCTCTGCATTACATGACCGTCATGAGCAGCAGAGTCTGCATCCTTCTTGTCTTTAGCTCCTGGCTTGCGGGATTCCTGATCATCTTTCCACCAGTAATGCTGCTACTGAAGATGGATTTCTGTGCCTCCAATGTAATTGATCATTTTATCTGCGACTCTTCTCCAATTCTACAGCTTTCGTGCACAAACACTCACTTTCTAGAACTCATGGCATTTTTTTTAGCGGTGGTAACACTAATGGTCACCTTAACACTAGTTATTCTCTCTTACACATATATCATCAGGACAATTCTGAGAATTCCTTCCACAAGTCAAAGGAAGAAAGCCTTTTCCACTTGTTCCTCCCACATGATAGTGGTGTCCCTCTCTTATGGAAGCTGCATCTTCATGTACATTAAACCTTCTGCAAGGGAAAGGGTGACTTTAAGCAAAGGAGTAGCTGTGCTCAATACCTCAGTGGCTCCTCTCTTGAATCCTTTCATATATACATTAAGGAATCAACAGGTGAAGCAAGCCTTTAAGAACATGGTCCAGAAAATGGCCTTTTACTCAAATAAATGAATGTGATTATGAAAAAAATATACCCTTAAAAGCAAAGCTGAATTAAGAACTCTGCCTTTCTCTACATAAATTCTTCAAACATCTCAATTCATTCTTTCAGTTAGACATATGTATGTCAACAATGCCTCTTTTTATTACTAGCTTAGTAACCAGGTCTTAACTGGTTTTCTATATAGAAAATAGTCAACCTTGTCCTGTGTAACTAAAATTCATATGTCAGTAATCTCCATTGTTTCTGATATCAAAGCAAAGCAGCTTTTATATTCATACAAAAGATACAGATTGCTATACTATAAGAAGCTACTAAAAGCCACAAGCACTATGAAATGTATTTTATGTGAAATAAAAATATGTATCAATTAATATTTCTCAAATTTCTACTTCTGTGTCATCAATAAAACATATTTAAAACTAAAATCATTAATAAAATACCTCCATGAGTTTACCAATAAAATATAATTAAAACATGTTGAAAAATTAAATAGAAATTTAAGATAAAATCTGCTTCTGCTGTCAGTCTTATCTTTGTTATTTGAAATGAGATGGTACCCGTTTTATACTAGTTTTTGTAAGAAAAGATAGCAGATTCAGTGCAAGAGAAAAAGTAAATGAAATTTACTTTTTTCTTCCACCAATAATATGTTCTAAAAATAAGAGATTCACTGAGAATTCCCTATTTCTGCCAATCACATTTGAAAGGGAAAAACATGGTCTATAAAGGTAAATTAAGTTATCTTGATAAATCTCATATTTATATTCAAACTCTTTCAACTGATACAAAAATGGTCTTTCCTATTGATAGGTAAACAACAAATTCAGAATCTAGAATTCTGTGACATATAGACTCCAGAGAGTATCTTGGAAATGATGATATATGACTTATTTATGCCTTAGTTTCCTGTATTAGCAAATCTGCATACTGTGTTTATTAGTCCTTTGCCTCTTTTACAGCATGTTCTACCTCCCTTCAGTAATATCTAAGAAAACAATTCTTACAGCTTGAGGATTGTAAAAGATGTGTCCAAGCTTGGTTCCTATAGTTAATGTGCCCCCTGGCACCAATGTAACACTAAGAAAACTGGTTGTCTTTAGACAGCAGTTGTGAATCTAACTAGATACTAGGCAAGTGGATTTGACTTGGTTTCTTAATTTCCAGCTTAGTCTGATACATAGGTTAATGTAAAGAGCTGTACATAGTTTCTAACTCCAAGATAGAAATACCTTTTCTTATTTCTCAAAGACAGGCAAGAGTGTCCATGAGCACTCACTTATTTCTTACCACTGTCCTTTCATGGAATGGGTTACTTTTTTTAAAAAGGATTTAACATAACACTACCACAAAATGAAAATTAATTTATAATTTTATTCAATTATAAGTTCTTTATTAGGGCAACTTGTAATAAATGAAATTATATAGGTTTCTTTTGTAAGACTATAACAAGTAAGCTGAAATACAAAAGCAAGAATTTATCAAACTCAACACCCAAAAAACAAATAATCCAGTTAAGGAATGGGCAGAAGGGGTACCTGGGGGGCTCAGTCAGTTAAGTGTCTGACTTCAGCTCAACTCATGATTTCATGGTCTGGTCCATGGGTTCAAGTCCTGCATCAACCTCTGTGCTGACAGCTTGGACCCTGGAACCTGTTTCAGATTCTGTGTCTCCTTCTCTCTCTCTGCTCCTCCCCTACTCTCTCTCTCTCAAAAATAAACATTAAAAAAATGAAATGGGCAGAAAACATGAATAGACATTTTTCCAAATATCCAGATGGCTAACAGACACACGAAAAGATGTTCAACATCACTCATCATCAGGGAAAGACAAAACCAAAACCACAATGAGATACCACCTCACACCTGTCAGAATAGCCAAAATTAACAACCCAGGAAACAACAGATGTTGACAAGGATGTGGAGAAAGGGGAACACTTTTGCACTGTTGGTGGAAATGCAAACCAGTGCAGCCACTCTGGGAAACAGTATGGAGTTTCCTCAAAAAGTTAAAAGTAAAACAATCTTACAACCTAGCAACTGTACTACTAGGTATTTACCCAAAGGATACAAAAACACTGATTTGAAGGGGTACATGCACCCCGATGTTTATAACAGCATTATCAACAATAGCTAAATTATGGAAAGGGCCCAAATGTCCATCAACTGATGAATGGATAAAGAAGATAGATGATATATTTATAGATATAGATATATAGATATGTAGATAGATATAGATATAGATAGATATAGAAGCAACTTTGTAACTCGGGAGAGGTGATGATATTTTCCAGTTCTCTATAACTACTTTTTATATCATCCATTTGCTTTCATAAATATTCAGGGTTTTTTTTTTTTAAATACCTAATACATGCAATGCTAAGGGAAACTTTTCCATATACTCTTTTAAGAATTCTATCTTAAATTCCTTCTTAAACTGAAGTCATTAATATAGTTCATGAGGAGAGAGGTAGAAATGCGTGAAAAGGCAGAGAAGGAAGAGACTAAGAGCACAAAAAGAATCAAATTTTGTGGTAAATAAAGTTTGGGTTGGATACTCAAATAAAATTATTTACCATTTACAATAACATTCAGAGGAAATCAGATAAGCCTGGTCTTTTTCCCCTTTTATGTGGTCAAACATGCTACTTGGCAAATTCCACATGAAAATAATTATTATTAGAAACTATATTAGTTAAGAATGAACTTGCCTGGGAGGTGCCTATGTGGCTCAATCAGCTAAGCCTCTGGCTCTTGATTTTTGGCTCAGGTCATGATCTCGTGAGTTTGAGCCCCACATCAGGCTCTGCACTACAGTGCTTGGGATTCTTTCTTTCCTTCTCTTCCTCCTCCCTCAAAATTAAATAAACAAACATTTTTTAAAATAAAATAAATATAGATGATATAGTCTGAAATGACACTGCATTTTAAAATTAATGGCAGAATGACAAAGGAGAAGAAGCTATCAAGGAACAAAGGCCTTTCTCCAAAGCTGCTCCATTCCTTGTTGCTCCTTCCCAAATCTAAAAATAACCTCTTACCTAACAAAAGAGTCTTTCCGTACACTCATCAAAATCAGTGTCATTTAGAGTCCACATATAAATTACATGATCTGAGCACATCATAAGCCTTGGAACAATATTATGTCCTCAATTCCATTATTATGTAAGGGACAGTATTACTCGTGCAATAGCATTTTAAAATTTTGTTCTTAATTTGATAGCAACAAGCAAGAAAACCTTAGGCTAAAGCATGAGGTACTAATCCATACTCTACATTGACATGAGTCACAATAATTTTCATGCATTGAATAAAAGCAGAAAGATTTTACAAATGTTTGATCACTGCATATGTATTATCACATTCCATCCTCATCGCCATCTTAGCATCATTGCTATATTTCAGGTAAGTAAAATCAGCCTTGCCTTTGTTCCATTCCTAGTTCCGTTCCCCAACTACCAACCCCATGGTATTATTATGTTTCCACTACCATACAGTATTGCAAAGATTTTGAGGGGACAGGAACTCCAGGAGAATTCAGTTCCAACAGATGTCAAGTTCATAAGTGGAAGAGCTGGATCTCAAAGTCAGCTTTTTATATACAAAATATGCACTCATACTTATAAGCAAAAAACAGTAACTTTATAATTTTTAATTAAATAAATCCAAACATAATTTGAAAATAAGCTATATGACCCATTTCAAAGTTTAATTTAACATTTGACATTTTTATCATAAATATAAATAGATCCAAAATTAGATAATCTGGGTGTGATGAAAATATTGACATTTTAAGATTAATCTCTTACATTACTATTTGGTTTGTATTTATTGTTAAATATATCCTACATAGAGAAATGCATAGGAAGTTAAAGATGTCTGTTTAAAATGATAACTAAAAAACATGCATACTTCCACTTCCCAGGCTAACATAGCAAACACTAAATTAACATAGAAACCCCCAACATTTTTGTCCCCCAAAATACAGATTTCAAAAGACACATCAACTGGATTGACGCTGCTTTTCTTTTCACACTAACAACATTAACTCTTCATAGTTTTGTTTCTTTCCTGGGTTTTGGTCAAGTTCAGGGAATGAAAAATTACAAACAGTAAATTTCAGCTGCATGCTTTTATAAAAGTTGACAAATGTATGCCATTATGTATCCACAAGCACAGGTGAAATTAATATTACCTTAGTCATTTCAAAATATTTTTCATGCACTTTTGTAGCCACTTCCCACTTCTTACTCATAGCTCTTGAAGAATCCACTTGATATTGTTCTATGGTTTTATTTATTTTGTATTGTTGTAGAAAAGGAATCATATAGTGTGTAGCTTTTAATTGTCCCTTTTTCACCTCGTAAAATGCTTTAGAGATTCATGTACATATTTGCCTGTATCATTAGTTTATACCTTGTTTGTATGAATACATGGATTCACCAGCTGATAGAAATTATAAAGCTTCATGTTTCATATTTAGGTAGATCTGTTTTGAGTTTTTTGTATAATAAAAGATATATGCTGTGGTTCAGATTTTGCCTATATATCCAAATTTTCCAGCACCATTTGCTGAAAAATAATGTGTTGTCATTGATACTTTGGGGCACCTAAAAAATATATATTTCATATATATAATATATCTCTTATTTTACCAATACCATATTCTTTTAATCAATCTGCTTTGTAAGAAATAATGATTTAATAACTCTATTATATAAAAATTCATAGAAGTATATATAAATAAAGAAAATCATTTCTACTACTCTTTCATTTATTTCTGACATTCCAATACATGCATTGAGTATTTAAGTTTTTAAAGGACATACGAAAATTTAAATATTGCATATTTCCCAGTTTTGTTCTTCTTTTTCAAAGCTGTTTGGAGTATTTTAGGTTTTTTAGCTTTCAACAGAACTTTTAGATTAGGCTTGTAATTTTAACAACAACCACCACACAGACTTCCAGTTTCAGCTTGACATGTAAAGAACTTGGAATCTCATTCTTAGAACATAAAATGCTAAACAAACTGAAAATTGATTACTTGTCTTTGACCACTCAAAGAACTGAGGTCACAGGATAAACTGCCACCTTGCAAACTGAAAAGAGGTACAAATTCAGTCATGGCTAAGATCTGTTTAGCTGGAACATAATTGTTGGAACCACACAATGGTAGGAATTCTTAAATGGTAAGTTTTACAAATTGCTAGGGCCCTAGTGTAGACTACTAGAATTAGAGAGAGAATTCAGAATGACCTGACACTTTTCATGGAAGTTAGCTCCAGGGGTTCTTGGGAAAAACAAAGAAAATCCCTTCATGCTAAAGGAAAAGTAACCAATTTATTTTTTAATATTTATTTATTTTTGAGAGAGAGACAGAGACAGAGTGTGATCTAGGGAGGGGCAGAGAGAGAGGGAGACACAGAATCCAAAGCAGGCTCCACATTCCTAGCTGTCAGTACAGAGCCTGAGGCCGATGTTGAACTCATAAGCTGTGAAATATGACCTGAGCTGAAGTCAGTTAAATGACTGAACCACGCAGGTGCTCCAGAAAGTAACCATTTTAAAACACACTAAAATTGTTCTTCATTACAAAAACCTACTTTTCAATGAACTTTACTATATCCTTATCCCACCTGGACAAAGCACATTACTCACAGTCCAATCTTCTTTAAACTTCATGTCTCAACTCAAAGGTGAGTATTTGGGACAATTATACAACTGGAGAAACAGTAGTGAAAAAAATCACAATTGAGAGACACAGGCCTAAGATTTTGAAGTGTAATCATAAGATTAGAGAACATTATCCCTTTGCCACAACCACTACCACACAATATACAATACAGTACCAGTGAATTACAGCTGTAGAGCTTTTATTGTTCTTGGAAAGAATACTTACAGAAGCCTGTAATCAAGAGGGGAGACAGAAACAAAGACACTATAAGATATGAAAGCTTCTTCAACCTACAGCTTCAGCCACAGCAAATAGTAAACACATCACAGTAAAATTATCCTAACAAGATTATACTAAATCTTTATACTAATGGCCTAATTACATCAGTTTAGATTTCAATGACAAAAAAAAATTACAATACATGGCAAAGGGAAAAAAATAAAAACAAAACAAACAAAAACACCTTACCATCTGAAGAGACAAAGCAAGCTACAGAATCAGAGTGGATATACCACAGATGTTAAAGATATCTAGCAAGGAATTGAAAACTATGATTAATATGATAAGAGTTCTAAAAGAAAGAGTAGAAATCGTGCAATGACAGATGACAAAATTAAGTGAATAAATGAAAACTATAAGAATCAAAGGAAATGCCAGGAATCAAAAACAGTGTAACTGAAATGAAGAATGCCTTTGATAGGCACAAAGCAGAGAAAAGAACCAGTGATTTCTGAAGATGACTCAATGAAAAATTACCAAACCGAAATGCAAAGAGAATAAAGAAAAAAAATTAACAGAACACAGTATCCAAGATATGGGACAGTCCCAAAACCTGTAACATAAGCATAACTGAAATACCAGACAGAGAAGAGAGAAATGAGAAAAAAGAAATATTTGGTGAAATAGTGGCTATAAATAGAACTTCCCAAAATTAATGACAGAAACAAGGACACAGATAATAGAAAATTAAGAGAACCCCACCCAGGACAAATAAACAAATTTTTCTTCAACTATTTGCATTATATTTAAATGCAGGAATAGAAAATCTTGAAATAACCCAGAAGGACAAAAAATACAGCTTACCTAGAGAAGAACAAGGGTAAAATTACAACACATTTTTAATCAGAAAATATGCAAGTAAGAAGAGAATGGAGAGAAATATTTAAAGCATTTAGAGAGAAAAAGCACTAACTACACACAGTTAAATTATACTTCAAAAGTGAGGGAGAAATATAGACTTTGTCAGACAAACATGAACTGAATGAATTCATTATCAGCAGGCCTGATCTGCAAGAAGTTTTTCAAAAGTTCTGTCAAAGGAAAATTATATATATCATAAACCTATTCTACACAAAGAAAAGAGGGACACTGAAGAAAAAATAATTGAAAATAAAATACAGTACACTCACTATAAAGATAAATTAATGAGGACAACATGGTATTGTCAAAAAAATATCCATAAAGATCAAAATTAACGAAGACTGCACGGTATTGAAAAAAGAATATGTAAAGATCAGTGAAACAGAATAGAGATTCCAGAAATAAAACAACACACATACAGTCAGTTGATCTTTGTCAAAGGAACAAGAGCAATTCAACTGAGAAAAGTTAATCTTTTCCACAAATGGTACTGGTAGAATTGGACATCCATACAAAAAATAAGTGTAGACACAGACCTTTCACAAAATTAACTCAAAATGAATCACAGACCTACTATAAAACTTGAAGAGTAAGTAAATGGATGGTGGATGGGAGAGCCAGAATTCTCACTTTTGGAGTAGGAGTTTACAGAGAAGTGAAGGAAAGTTACACATAGTAATACTTATACATATGTACTTATACATAGGTTATTAGGATCACATGTATTTCCTGGTTCTATCTTCTTAGAGAGTCAAAAAACAATGACACTATGGTAGCAATCAGCACTCCTAGAGCCCAGATCTTGGTTTCTAATTCCATTCTCCAATAAAAGTAAACAGGTATTATTGCAGGAATATTTGATTAGAGGGCTGTGGTAAGGAATATACAAGATGATCATGAAGCATCTTATAGTACCAGAAAATAAGGAAGCAATTTTTTAAAAACAACTGTGATGGATGGATGTCAAAGGAAATAGTTGCCAACTTGAAAGGCCTCCCAATGGCCAAAGCTAGAAAATTTTATTTTTTTTATTTTTTTAATGTTTTTTATTTATTTCTGAGAGAGAGAGACAGCGTGAGCAGGGGATGGTCAGAGAGAGAGGGAGACACGGAATCTGAAACAGACTCCAGGATCTGAGCTAGCTGTCAGCACAGAGCCCGATGCAGGGCTCAAACCCACAAACTATGAGATCATGACCTGAGCCAAAGTCGGGCACTTAACTGACTGAGCCACCCAGGTGCCTCTAAAGCTAGAAAAATTTAGCAACTAAATAAATTAGTATTGAATATAACTGAAAGTACAAAACATTTCCATGAGTCCATACTGATATAAATAAATCACTGAATACATTAAGAAATGGGAAAGAATACACAAATTTTCCACATAAAGGAATCCCAAATAATTTACTCCATCTCCTAGGCAGAGCATAATTCCCAAGAGTGCAGTGTCAGCTACACATACTGACTTCCTTCCACAGAGTACAATGTGGAAAATGGAGGGTAGGTGGGAGAGCAACCTTAACAGTGAGGAACCTAATTATCATAACCTCAGTCAGGTGATCAAAGTTCACACCAACAGTGATAATTCACACTGATAGTATGAACTCACGATATGGATGTGATGAAAATGGTAGATTTCACTCAATGGTCTTCTTCCCCCAAATACATAACCCTAATTTAACCCAAGAATAACATCATATAAATTCAAATTGATCAAAATACTTGATCAGAGTTCTCAAAACTCTCAAGATCATTAAAATTCTGAGATTGTCATAGCCAAAAGAAGCCCAAGGATGATTAAAGTACTGTAGTATCCTCGAAGAAATCCAGGAACAGAAACAATATATTAGGTAAAAATCAAGGAAATCTAAATAAACTGTGTTCTTTGCCTGATAAAAATGGTTTAAACCAGTAATGTATTAATAATTTATCAGTTCATTAATTATAATGACTATATATTAACATGTTAATAATAGGAGAAACTGTGTTAGAGATAAGTAGTAATTCTCTGTTCTACCTTTACAATTTTTCCATAATTCTAAAACTGTCTTAAATAAAAAAATGTATCCAAAAAAACCCTGATGATATCTTGATTGGAATTTTGTTGACTCTATCAATACATTTGTTAAATATTGACACCTTAAAAATATTGAGCCTTCTAACACATGAGGATTTCATAGCTTTCTGTTTAGTTACATGTTGATTTTTTTATTCTCCATCACAAAGAATAAGTTTATTTTTTTATTGAAGCAGAAGAAACATTCAATGTTATATTAGTTTCAGGTGTACAACGTAGTGACTCAAAAATTCTATCATTGCTCAGTGTTCACCAAAATAAGTACTATACCATACAACATTATCACAGTAATATTAACTATATTCCATATGTTGTAATTTTCATCTCCTTGACTTACGATTTTGTAACTGGAGGTTTGTACCTCTTAATCCCCTTTACCTATTTCATGAATTCCCACTCCCTTCTGGCACCAATCTGCTTGTTCTCTGCATTTAAGAGTCTATTTTTTTAATTGTTCATTTTTTGTTTTGTTTTGTTTTTTAGATTTCACATGTAAGTAAAATCATATGATATTTGTCTTTCTCTGACTTATTTCACTTAGCATAATAACCTCTAAGTCCATACATGTTGTTGCAGATGGCAAGATCTCATTCTTTCATAGGCTGAGCCATTATATATATACCACATCTTTTTTATCCATTTATCTACCAGAGGACACTGGGTTGCTTCCATATCTTGGCAAATGTAAGTAATACTGCAACAAGTGTAGAGGTGCATATATCTTTCTGAAGATTACTGGATCATATGGTATTTTTGTTTTTAAATTTTTGATGGACCTCTATGCTGCTTTCCACAGTGTCTGCAACAATTTACATTCCCACCAACAGTGCATAACGGTTCCCTTTCTTTCCCCACATTCTCACCAACACTTGTTATTTCTTGCCTTTTTGATTCTAGCCATTCTAACAGTAGTAAGGGGATACCTCATTGTGGTTTTGATTTACATTTCCCTTATGATTAATGATGTTGAGCACCTTTTCATGTGACTGTTGGCCATCTCTATGTCTTCTTTGGAGAAATGCCTATTCAGATCCCCTGCTCACTTTTTATTCAGATTCCTTATTCTTTTGTAGATGTTGACTTTGTATAATTTCTCTATATATTTTGGATATTGCCCCTTATTAGATATATCATTTGCAAATATCTTCTACCATTCAAGTGGTTGCCTTTTCATTTTGCTGATGGTTTCTTTCACTGTGCAAAACCTTTTTATTTTGGTGTAGTCCCAATAGTTTGTTTGTTAATTCTGAATATATTTTTATTGACAAAATATTTGAATAGCACATTTTATATACATGTGACCCTTTATTCTTGCTGTTTTCTGCTTCTTCACAAGTTTATATGTAATTGGATTATAGTGCCTCAACAGACATTTATCTCAGGTCATATTAAATAGCATTGACAATATGAAATTCAAAATAATTCTAAGACTGCTTTTTTCTCAGTGCTTTTCTTTGCACTTATATATCCCTCTGTAATGTAATGCTATTCTTTGCACTTACATATCCCTCTGAAATGTAGCTTTTTTTTTTTTAACTCATTTCCCAAGAATACCTAATTAATATTATTCAACTAAACTGTAGGGTACATTCATCAGGAACTTCTCTCTCCAGAGACATTTTAATTGTTTTCCTGAAAGAATCTCCTGTGACTGTTTTTTTCTGAACATCAAGAAAGATGATTTATTTTTTTAAATATATTTCACCACCATACCAAAGTGATCCCTTGTGGCTTTTTTTTTAAGAAAAAAAGATATCTGTTTGCTTTAGTAGCAGTGGTTAGAAAACCATGGGAAGGTAAGAAAAAGATTTTAAAAAATGACAACTCATGTTTACTTTATAAAAGTTACTAGGAGCCAGGTAAATGTTATATTAGTAGATTTTCCTAGGATCTAGGGTTAGGAAGGATATTGTTTTTAGGGAAATTTTGGAAAACAAGTGATACTAAAGGTGTGGTCATGGAGTGTGCAATTTAAGACAGTTTCTTACATTTCAAGAATTTTCTGTCTCACAAATTTTTATTCATTCCCAAGCAGCTCGCCTATTTCCTACAAGTGTTATATCTTGATTCTCACTCATGGTTTGAGCCTTTCCTTCTTACGAACGAAGAGTTTTACTTAATTAACCAGCAAAATGGACAATTTTGTCACCTCTATTTATTTGCCTGTTTCACTGTAACTACTTTTTATTTATTTTGAGACTCTTACCCACATTCCAGGAAAGTTTAGTCTCTAGTTCTGTCTGCTGTGTAACCGAGTAGAAACTTCGAGCAGGGATCCGTTTTGCTGCTGGCCTATCCCTTCTCCACTTCTCTAGCTCTACTCCTAAACAATGAGTTAGTGCCATAGACACTGCTACCCTACACTGAACAATTTTTCCAATACCATTTGAGTCTCGGTCTTCCAGATTTAACTTGGACTGACTACTTGGGACTGCCCAGGGAGCTAGTTCCACACCTGTGTCACCAACTCTTTTCTGGATCACCTGTTATAGAACCTCTGGAATACTTTGTTTGCACCTTCTACCTGCAACTGGGATGGTGTCAACTTTCTATCAGGGCCTCCCTGACTTTAGGAATAAACTTTCTCCTGAATTTATTCTTCAGTATGTTCCATCTCTATGTGACCAGGATCATCCTGCCAAATTCCACCTACATGCTACAGAAATGTGTTCTTGCATCATAAAATTAAAGGCAGAAACAAACTGTGAAGTCTATAAAATGCTCCAAAAGTAAAGCCTCAAACACTGACCCTCAATTAAAGTAAGGCAACAGAACATTTGTATTTGAAGAGTTAAATTGTTACCACATGAGATTATATAACTGTAAGTATATTTTTTATTTCTTTTCTTTTTTAAAATTTATTTCTGAGGGGGGTGGCAGGGTGAGCAGGGGAGGGTCAGAGAGAGGGAGATACAGAATCTGAAACAGGCTCCAGGCTCTGAGCTAGCTGTCAGCACAGAGCTCGACATGGGGCTTGAACCCACGAATCATGAGATCATGACCCGAGCCAAAGTCCAACGCTTAACAAACTGAGCCACTCAGGCGCCCCTATATTTTTCATTTCTTATCTCATTTATTTTTTCCTTTTTCTAATCAATTTATAACTTAAATCACTTAAGTTTGCCTGTTTGAATATCTTCTAAAAAGTAATAGATTACTATTTAATTCAGAAAGGGAAATGTTTAATTCTTACTTTGTTTAAGATTATATAATTTTTTTAAAAAATTTTTGTTAAGCTGTCAATTCTCTGTATAGGAAGGACTGACATGAAAAATCTTGAAAAAATTACAGAAACTAAAGAATCAAACTTCAATTGTTTGATTTTGAGAAAAACTATTAGAACATGTGGTCATTAGGAAAATATTTTAATAGAAGTAAAATAATATTTTTATAGTTTTCATGCACACATGATAAATGTTTTAAAAGAAAACAAAACACAATTAACAATATTCATATACAGATGTGTTTGTTAGAGCTGTCAAGTGACTCAGTCAATTTTAAATGGCTAGTGATCTACAAAGAAGATACTAGAGAAGATACTCATACAGATTTTCAGAAGTTAGTACAATTTGGTAGCTAATTTGTTGCTCTGTTATATGTCTTATATATTTCTTAAACCAGCAGATGTGATAAAAAATAATCCTGGACTCACAAAAATCATTGTTCCTTGTTTGAATTTATAGACCTGGGAGAAGTCAGCAATAAGAAATGAAAAATCAAACATCTGTAAAGGAGTTCATTCTTCTGGGATTAACAAATGACCCAAAGCTAAATGTTTTGATTTTTCTATTTCTATTTTTCACATACATACTGAGTATAACTGGAAACCTGACAATTATTACCCTCACTCTGATAGATCCTCACCTTAAAACCCCCATGTATTTTTTCCTTAGGAATTTCTCTTTTCTAGAAATCTCATTCACAACAGTTTGCATTCCTAGATTTCTGGCCAGCATTATAACAGGGGATATGACTATTTCCTATAATTCTTGCATGGCTCAGGTGTTTTTCTTCATACTCCTTGGCTCAACAGAATTTTTTCTTTTGACTGCAATGTCTTATGATCGGTACATAGCTATCTGTAAGCCATTGCATTACACAACAATAATGAACAGCAGAATTTGCAACCAGTTTGTAATTAGCTCTTGGCTGGCTGGATTTCTCATTATCTTTCCACCTGTCATGATGGGACTTCAACTGGATTTCTGTGACTCCAACATCATTGACCATTTCACCTGTGACTCTTCTCCTATGCTGTTGATATCCTGCACCGACACGGCATTCCTAGAGCTCCTGGGATTCTTGCTAGCAGTATTCACACTCATGGTGACCTTAATATTGGTGATTCTTTCCTATGTATTCATCCTTAAAACAATTCTGAGAATCCCCTCGGCTGAGCAAAGGAAAAAGGCCTTTTCCACTTGTTCCTCACACATGATTGTCGTTTCCATTTCTTATGGAAGTTGCATTTTCATGTATATCAAAACTTCAGCAAAAGAAGGAGTGGCTTTGACCAAGGGGATAGCAGTGCTCAATACTTCTGTTGCCCCAATGCTAAATCCTTTTATTTACTCCCTAAGGAACCAGCAGGTAAGGCAGTCCTTCAAGAACTTAGTCAACAAATGCTTCTCAAATAAATTTTAATCATAAAGAAATTCATGACTTGAACTTTAAATGGAATCTTATCACTAACACAATATTAACATTGCTATATTTCTCTACCCACTACAATATTCAACTTCCTTTCCTTCAGCTTTTGTTCTCCATTTATCCTATTTCGACCTTACATGGTTCAACTATCTTTTCACATGTATGTGCCCTGACAATTTTCTGAGGATGAGTGATTTGATGTCACATAACTGTGAATAACATTTAACAATGCCAGAATTTAGTTTTAACAATCATTTAAGAACTTTCTCTTTGCGCATCAATCAAATGCTAAATAAAATTCTAAGCAATTCTTTGAGAGAGAGAGGGAGAGAGAGAGAGAGAGAGCGGGCTTGTGGGTGCATGTGCACACGTGTGCGGGCGGGGCAGAGAGACCTTGAGATCATGACCTGAGCCAAAGTCAGGAGCTGGATGTTTAACAGACTGAGCCATCCAGGCACCGCTAAGCAGTTCTAAAAAGTTATTTCTCCCAGTGCATAACCATTGAGTATGAAAATAATTTCATCTGTGAGGTAAAGCTACTACCTCTAGTGTGCTTTTACTTCTCCTCGTATCTCATAGGGTTTTTATATTATAAATGTTGATCTATTCTGTGTGGGGCATAGGAGTTATATTTTCATTGTGAATTTTATCCTTTAATATTATGACATATCTGTTTAATGCCCTTTTAGGACTAAGTTCAAAAGTTACTAGAAGTATGGCATTGCCATTTTGGTAAGATCTCAATATTTTCACCACAATGCATCTTGAATGAACTACTCTGATGATTGTTCTACAGCCCATTATGTTCTTTTAATTTGCTAATGCTGGGTAGCTCAGTAGGTTAAGCATTCCACTTCACCTCAGGTCATGATCTTACTGTTCATGGTTTGGAGTCCCATGTCAGGACTCTGTGATGACAGCTCCGAGCCTGAAGCCTATTTTAGTTTTATGTGTCCCTCTCTCTCTGCCCCTCCCATGCTGTGCTCTGTCTCTCTCTCTCTCAAAAATAAACATTAAAAATAATAATAACTTAAAAATGAAAAATATAAAAATATATCTCTCTGTCAGAATTTTTGCGGACACTGGAGGGTATGGATCTAAGCATGTTTGCACTATCCAAATCTTGACATAAATCTTTCCTATAAGAAGTTTTTAATTATTGCTCTATACTTATAAGAATAAAACCTAACTTAATATTTGTCTGTCTTCCTCAAGCAATGCATGAACACATGAAATCACTTAACTTACCATCAGAACATTTGTCCTTATTGTTTATTTGAGTTCTCAGTGATTGGGTTCCCTTTTCTCACCGTAAAAAGAATGAGTTCCAAGTGTTTATAGAAAAACAGCATTACACATAATCAAAAACAGGTGAAAATTAAATTCTGTCTGAAATTAATGAATCTGAATGCCTAAAATATCTGGATAATATTTACATTTGTGTCTCAACAAAAACATGTACTACATCTGCTTGTAAAAAGTGTTTTACTCAATTTGATAGTAACTTTAGTTAGAATTGGAAAGTACTGTGGACTCTCTTCTTAGGCATCACAGATGTAAATTATCCAGCTATACCAGATATATTCTTGTTTTTCTCTGTGGCTTACAAAGCTTTTCATTTTTCCAGTTGTTGCTTTGGAGATTCTATGTATATCTAAATGCATAATTTGCATCTATTGATGCCGATATGACTCAATCAGTGTGGTGCTCAATACAGTCCAGATCCTTCAATGTATATGGGCAGAGAGAACTAGCATGTTGGTACTCAAAACCAATTATCAGAAAAAAATATACAGACATATTATAAATTTTACTAATATAATTTACAAATAATAATGAAACATACAATGAACTTCGTTGGAAACTCTATGTAACCAATTGATTTTCACAGAATTATTTCACTGATTTTTAACAAACTCGTCTCCATAACTAATCTAAGTTTGCAAATCAGCCACAATTTGACAAATGCAGTTGAATTTAACACTGCAGCCAGCACTCAAATGCACAATTACAGTCAGAAGTTTCTAGACACTCAATAATTTATAGAAAAGGTTGAAAGATACGAAAAGCTTGAACAACCTTATCACTGAAATTGACTGAATTGACATTTTCAGGTTATTCCATCCAGCATCAACAGAATACTCTTTCCAGTATTACACAAAACATTATCATAATAGATCATAATCTGAATGACAAAAAAAAGTCATCATAAGTTTACAATATTCAAGTCATGCATAGTATGTTTACTGAGCACTATGTAATTAACTTAGAAATCATTTATGGAAAAATATCTGGAAAATCCACTATTATTTGGAAACTGGTTAACATATATATAATCCATGGATTGAAGAAAATAAAGAAATTTAAATGCCACGTAAACAAAATTATAACATAACAAAATTTGTGGGATGCAGCTAAAGCATTACTTAAAAAGAAACTTAAGATTCTAAAATTAGAAAAGAAGAAAATTCTTAGATCAATAATCTCAGTATCCACTTCAATCAACTATCAAAACCGTAGAGAAAATTTAATTCAGAGTAGCCAGATGAAAGGGAATAATAAAGATCAATGTGTAAGTCAATGAAATAGAAAACAGAAAATTAAGAAAATATCAATAAAACCAAATATGATTTCCAAAAATATATCATCAAAATTGATAAATTTATAGCCAGATTGAAGAGGAAAAATACAGAGAAGAAACAAATTACCAGCATGAGAGAAAACCAGTATCAGAGAAGATCAGTATCAGATATTCTTAGTGATCAAATAACATGGAGATTTTGGAAAAAATTTAAGTCAATTAATCAAAAGCCATAAATGAAATGGAAAAATCCCTTGAAAGACAAGAAGAGTAAAATGTCAGTCAAGGGGAAAAAAGATATGATAGGTCTATATCTGTTGTAGAAATTGAACTTATAATTAAGAAATATTCCACAAAGATGGAGCACCTGAGTGGCTCAGTCAGTTCAGTGTCAGACTTCAGCTCAGGTCATGATCTTGTAGTTCAAGTTCTGTGTCAGGCTCTGAGCTTTCAGGCTCTGGAGGCTGCTTCAGATTCTGTCACCCTCTCTCTCTGCTCCTCCCCTGCTCATGCTCTATCTCTCTCTCTCAAAAATTAACATTTAAAAAGGCAAGAAACATTCCATAAAGAAAGTTCCACATTCACCAGTGATTTCCACAAAATATTTAAGGAAACAATACTAATAATTGTACACAGCTCTCCCAGAATATATTAGAGTAGGAAATACTTTCCAACCATCCTATGAAAATAAAATTATCCTTAGAGCAAAATCAGAAAACAGACATTATAGGGAAATATGGTAACTAATCTTATGCATGAGTAAGTTGTAAATATTTAAAAACAAATGGCAAATAAACCTAGCAATATATAAAAAGTTTAATTAATTTTGGTCAAGTGGAGTTTATCTTAATAGCTGCAGAAGAAAAATTGAAATGGTCAGTATGCATATCTAATAAAAACTCTTAGAGTGTATTTGTTGTGAGCACTGGGTGTTGTATATAAGTATTGAATCATTAAATTGTATATCTTAAACTAATATAACAATGTAAAACAAAACCTCTAAGTGAGTAGATCTAATACCAAAGGACATTCAAGATATAGTAAAAAAGAAGAAAGATGAGAAAAGAAAAAAGAAAGAGAAGAAAAGAATTTCACTTCATTGTACAAGTCTGAATGATCTCATCTTAAGAAAATTAGTAAGACCAACATGGTCACTCTTGCTACATCTACTAAATATTGTACTGTAGATTCTAATTTGTGTAATAAAGTAAAATAAAAGAAGGTAGAAAGTATTCATATTAAATAGGAAGAAGTTAAATTGATTTTATTTATGCAGACAACTAAGCACCTTTATAGAAAATCCTACAGATTTCCTGTTTCACCTCTATCACTTAGAGTTTGAAAGTCATCACTTCTGCTTTACCAAAGTCAATAACTTACTTGAACTTTACCCGTTGTAGAAGTGAAATTGCAGAGAAACAGCACCCTGAAATCTGAAGAGACAGGAAAATCCAAAATCACAGTTGAGCTCTACTATCATGGAACATAAGTCATTGAAACCATATGTAGGTAGGACCACTAAGAGCAATTTTGGAAAATTGCTGGAGATTGAGTGCTTACCACCATCCGAATTAGAAGATTCTGAAGATTGTTGTGAAAGGGGATCCCCACACTTGTTTAGGTTTTGCCTCTACTAATCCCACCAGTGTCTCAAGCTGTAAAGCCAAGAAGGATCTCCCCCTGACTCATGCTAGGAGAAGGAAGAGTAACTATTCTGAAATAATCCCAGAATATTCTTCACACAAAGGCCTATACTCCAAAGGACAATATTTTTATGAGAAGCACATATGAAGGCCAAAGAACACAGGGCCTCTAAAAGACTGATATTTAATCATAAAATTATAGAATGCTATCCCTCTGCCACAATTTACAACTACAACAACATATATCAAAGTATCTCCACCAAAATACTTAATAATTTAGAAGGAGAACTTTATGGTAGGTAGAACTAGAAGACACTCATTAACCAAGTTAACAAATTAACATCAGTAATAAGATGTAGATATCATATACTTCTTGATACAATACACTAAATACCTCCTCTATGGCATTCTCAACCTCAGTATAAACATGAGAAAACATGAGACAAACAAAATTGGGGGACTTTCTACAAAATAACTGACCAGTACTTTTCAAATACATTAAGGTCATGAAAAACAAGAAAAGACTTAGGAACTTTCACAGATTGGAGAAAACTAAGGAGCATGATCTCCATGCTACAACTAAGGGGCTATATCTCCCTCTTATTCAGACATGTCTGTTATTTCCTTATTAATGAAAGAGAATTTAAATTACAGAGGCATCATCATTACTTTGTTTATGACCAGGTCAATAATTCTCTATCTTATAGAGTCAAATATAATTATATCAAGTTAGGCCCTGAGGAATACTTCTATTGCAGAGCCAACAGTGAAAATGTCTTATACACATATCTTAAAGAATCTGTTTTCAGGGGGCTGAGCCAGGATTCAAAACCACATTGCTTAGTTACTAAACTATTCTGCCTTTCTGAGTTATAATTACTTTGAATGTATACTGGCAGGGAGACGTCAGATTTTAGAAAAGATCTATAAATGCTCAATAATATATCGTCTTTTTTAATCTTTTCAATAAATCTAGAATAATGATTTCTTAAGGATACAAAAATACTAATTCAAATGGATATATGAACACTGATGTTTATAGCAGTATTATCAACAATAGCCAAATTATGTACAGAGCCCAAATGTCCATCAACTGATGAATGGATAAGGAAGATGTGCTATATATATATATACACACACACATAGGTATATACAATGGAATATTACTCAGCCATAAAAAAGAATAAAACCTTGTCATTTGCAATAATGTGGATGGAGCTAGAGAGTGTTATGCTAAGCAAAATAAGAGTCAGAGAAAGATAGATACCATATTATTTCATTCATGTAGAATTTAAGAAACAAAACAAATGAACATGGGGTGGGGCTGGTGAAGAGAGGCAAACCAAGAAACAGACTCTTAACTATAGAAAATAAACTGATGATTACCAGAGGGAAGGTGGGTGGGGAGATGGTTAAAAAGGTGATGGGTATTAAGGAGGGCACCGGTGATGAGCACTGGGTGTTGCATGTAAGTGATGAATCACTAAATTCTGCACCTGAAAATAATATCACACTGTATGTTAACTAACTGGAATTTAAATAAAAACTTGAATAGAATAATAGTTTCTTGAACTTTCTTGTTGGCATTTTATAAATAAACTCGAGCATTTCTCTTCTTAGGAAGATTTATCTTTCCCATAACATGTACAGATAGATGACAGATAGTTGATAGATAGATAGACAAGTAGATAGATAGATCGATCGATAGATAAAATTTCCTTTCACAGTTTTTGAAAAACTTGTATCTCCACAAGAGAGTTAACATTACTTTATCTGCATTTCTTCAAAGCAAAGGTGTGAGACATAGAACTAGACTAAGGCAAAGTATTTTTATAAGACACTATGTTTGTGAGAGAAGGTGTTAGCATGTATTAAGGTATGCTGTTTGTTTACTACAGAAAAAAAGAGTCAAATAGGTAAGACATACAAGTCAGAAAAAGATGTTTAAGTATGTTATAGATAAATTATATCTATAATATTTTATTTCTATATTTTTTGTTTTGATAATTATTTTTTTTAATGTTTTATTTATTTCTAGGAGAGAGAGAGAGACAGCGTGAGCAGGGGAGGGTCAGAGAGAGAGGGAGTCACAGACTCTGAAACAGGCTCCAGGCTCTGAGCTGGCAGTCAGCACAGAGCCCGGCGCGGGGCTCGAACCCACGAACCGCGAGATCATGACCTAAGCGAAAGTCGGACGCTTAACCGGCGCCACCCAGGCGCCCCGTTGATAATTATTTTTTAATCAAATTTTTTATTTGAGTATAGTTGGCACACAATGTTACATTAGTTTCAGGTGTACAACATAGTGATTTGACAAGTTTATACAGTATGCTGTGTTCACCACAAGAGTAGCTACCAGCTGTCCCCTTACACAGCTCTTACAATATCATTGGCTGTATTCCTTTTGCTTTTATTCCCATGACTTATTCATTCTATAACTGAAAGTCTATATCTATGTATCTCCCTCTCCACTTCACCCATTTTCTCCAAGCCTCCATCCATCTTCCTTCTGGTAATAATCAGTTTGTTCTACATACTTTATAGGTCTCATTCTGCTTTTTTGTTTGTTTATTCGTGTGTGTGTGTGTGTGTGTGTGTGTTTTAGATTTCACCTATGAGTGGAATCATGTGGTATTTGTCTTTCTCAGTCTGATTTAATTCACCCTTAGCATAATGTTCCTTATGATAACCATATTGTCACAAATGGCAAGATTTCACTTTTTATTGCTGAGTAATATTCCACTGTATGTATGTATGTATGTATGTGTATATATATACACCAATCTTCTTTATCAATTCATCTTTTGATGAACACTTGAATTACTTCTACGTCTTGGCCATTGTAAATAATGCTGCAGTAAACACAGGGGTTCGTATATCTTTCTAAAATCACATTTTTGTTTTCTTTGAGTAAATACTCAGTAGTAGAATTATTGGAACATACGGTATTTCTGTTTTTAACTTTTTGAGGACCCTTCATACACCAGTCTGCATTCCCACCAACAGTACACAAAGATTCTCTTTTCTCCACCTCCTTGCCAATACTTGTTATTTCTTCATGGACAGATTATTCTGTCAGATGAACAACTGATTTGATTCCACAATTATAAAAATTTGAATGGGGGAGGGGTAACAAATGATTACTCAAAACAAGAAATAAAAAGGAAAAGTAAAATAAAAAATCAAGGGTTATTAAAATATTCAGAATTTTTTTGACAATGTTTAAATCTTGGAGGTTTTCCTCTCTATTTCTTTCCAGAAGAGATTTATACTAAAAATATAAGAGAATATAATGCAGGGAATGTAAGAATAGTAAATTAATATATGATGTAATAAATAACATAGTTTTTAAAAATAGTTTCTGTATTTCTTTTCTCTAAAAGAAAAAGGCAAATGATATTTTTAACTGTGTGTATATTTTGCTTACTGGTATCATGGCTTTTTTATTTCTTCACCTAATTTACAGCTAAAATTACACAGAAGTAACAATTTCTCTTGGGTTGACAAATGACCCAGAGTGACAGGTTGTCCTTTCCATATTTCTTCTTGTTACCTACATGCTAAGTGTGACTGGGAAAGTGATTATTATCAGACTCAACTTTAGAGATCCCCACATGCAGACTTCAATGTATTTCTTATCTCAGAATTTCTCATTTCTAAAAATATCACTCATGTCTGTCTGCATTTCAGATTCCTTGTTACCACTGTGACAGAGGATAAAACCATTTGCTACAATGATTGTTGGCTCAGCTACTATAGTCGCTATGCTATACATTATATCCTCAGGACTTATTTATCTTATTGCTGGGAGTTTGTACTTTTGATCACCTTCACCCATTACCCACACCTCCATCCCTTACCACTGGCAATCACCAATCTGTTCTCTATATCTGTGAGTTTGTTTTGTTTTGTTTTATAGTTTAGATTCCCACATATAAGTGAGATCATACTGTATGTGTCTTTCTTTGTCTGACTTATTATTTACCATAATGTCTTCAAGGTCCATCCATGTTGTTGCAAATGGCAGGATTTCTTTCTTTTTTATGTGGATAATATTCCATTATAGATGATAGATAGATAGATAGATAGATAGATAGATAGATAGATAGATGATAGATAGATGATAGAGGCATACATGCATACATACATACATCACATCACATTTTCTTTGTCCCTTCACCCATCCATGGAAATTTAGGTCATTACTATGTCTTGGCTATTAAAAATAGTGCTGCAATCAATATGGAAGTACAGATGTCTTTTCAAGCTAATGTTTTCATTTCCTTCAGATAAATACCCAAAAGTAGAAATGCTAGATTATATAATAGTTCTATTTTTAGTTTTTTGAATACCCTCCATATAGTTTTCCTTAGTAGTTGCCCCAATTTGCATTCCCATCGATAGTGCACAAGTGTTCTCTTTTCTCTGCATCCTCTCTAACACTTGTTATTTCTTGTCTTCTTGAAAATAGCTATTCTAACAAATGTGAGGTGACCCAATTGCAGTCTTGATTTGTATTTTCCTGGGATTCGTACTTTTGAGCACCTTTTCATGTACCTGTTGGCCATTTGTAGGTCTTCTTTTGAAAAATATCCATTCAATTTCTCCACTTGTTTTGTATTTATTTTTTAATCTTTTTTTAAAAATAGGCTTCATGCCCAGAACTGAGCCCAATGCAGGGCTTGAACTCACAACCCTGAGATCAAGACCTGGGCTGAGATCAAAAGTCAGATGCTTAACTAACTGAGCTACATGTGCACCCTTCCTCTGCCTGTTTTTAATTGGATTGTTTGTTTGCAATTCACTTGTAGAAGTTTTTCATGTATATATTTCAGATACTAACTCCTTATCAGATATGTGGTTTGCAAATATTTTCTCCCATTCCATAGGTTGACTTTTCATTTTGGTGATCTCTTCTTTTGCTATGCAGAAGTTTTTTTTAATTTGGTATAGTCCCATTTGTTTATTTTCCTAATAACTAGCTAAATCACTAAACAAAAAATTCATGGCCTTCCCCAAAGAAAACCTGAACTGTACTTAAAAAAACACAACAACTCAAATATACTTCATCCTAGTTTGTACGATAGAATTACCTATGTTGGGGTTTTATCCAGGTCCCAATTAAGTTAATACTTCATAATTCATGTTTTCTCATTGAAATTTATAAAAGGGTCACTGAGAATTTCTTTTCTTTTAAAATAATAATCAGGAGGATAATTTAAAACTTAATCAAGGGGCACTTGGGTGGCTCAGTGGTTAAGTGTCCAACTCTTAATTTTGGCTTAGGTCATGATTTCACAGTTTGTGGGATCAAGCCTCATATCAGGTTCAGCACTAAGAGCACAGAGCCTACTTGGAATTGTCTCTTTTCCTTTCTCTCTACCCCTCCCATGCTAATGAGTGGTCTCTCTCTCTCTCAAAATAAATAAAGAAGCTTTAAAAAAATAAAAATAAATATAAAATAAAGACAATTTTTGATAAGTATTTCCTATTGCTTCATGCAAAGCCTAATATTATAGGTAAAATTATATATTCCTACATTATATAATGACTATCAAGGGAACCCAATTAAAAAGTATTGCTAAAATTAATTGCATTTTAGATGCACTTGTTTTTCTGTCTCCAGAGAGGTTTCTGTTAGGTTTCTCTCAAAAACAAACTCTCCTATAATGTAATATACTCAAAAGTACATAAAATGTGTCTGCTTCTTTTGGAGAAAAGCTTTCTGGAAAATCTATATCACTGAGTAGTATCAGAAAAATCATGAAACACGTGACATTTAAATTCCAAAACAAAATATTTTTGAAAGTATACTCATTGGATTTTTCTCATCTTCATAGATTGGATATTTTATTGAAAAAAGCATGGTTTAAGGGAATCTGAACAAATGTTTAAATTTTAAACAGTGAGTGTACAAATGTGAATTAGGTTTACAAATTGTGTAAAAATGAAGGAACCTTTTTCTATCTAAAATACTGTGCTTCTCTTATTACACAATATCAGAAAAATATTTAAGTTTAAACTATGACTGGGATCCTTCGAGGACTATCATAAAGTGAGTATGTTTCCTCTTCATCTACAATGTTAATTTATCTTTCTAAATCATAGAACTCTAAAACTCCTCTCTTTGAAATGTGTCAAAATGGCATTTTGAAAATTCTTGCATTATTTTCTCTTCCTTATAGCATCCTAAATTTGTCACAGCTAAGCTCATAAATGTATCACACTTGCTCAGGAGAGAGTCAGGTAGTATTTTCTTATTAGCCAGATCTAGTCTTATGTGACCAACTACAGTCATAGCAGCCCCAGGATGCATTACCCCATGTTAATGTCATCTGCACGTTCCTAACATCTCACACTTTGAATCTGTTATTAAATAAGACTATCTGCACAGTTTACTCCCTTATCAGCAACCTGCTTTCTCTTTTTCTAGCACATTAGTCCCCTGCCCTTTATTTATAGGGGATACGTTCTGAGACCCTCAGTGGATTCCTGAAACTATTAATAGTACTGAACCTTACATAGAGGTTTTTTCCCATATATACATACCTATGATAAAGTTGAATTTATAAATTAAGAATACTAAGTGATTAATACCAGTAAAATAAAACAACTATAACAATATATTGTAATAAAAATTATGTGAATGTTGTCCCTCTCTCAAAATATCTTGACCTTCTGATGATAGGTAGGAAGAAGGGCCATATGCTTGCAGACTGCAGTTGAACATGGCTAACTGAGACCATGGAAAACAAAATTAAAGATAAGGGGACACTGCTGTTCTTGTAGCAGCCCACCATAGTGTACTGCGGTGAATATCTTTTATTATATTAAGTATATACCTCACTGGGATAACAAAACTCTCATTGCCTAAAGTTCCCATTTTGACAGACACTGCTGGTGGTCTATTTATCTGTCAGGATCGACTAATTCAGAATAATTGATGCATGAATGCAGACCTAAAGCCATACAGCTAAAGAAATCTCTGGATTTTGAGGCCAAATTTTATCTGGGATTCATATACATTATTCAATGATTAATTTGTTCTTTAATTCATCAAAAAAATTGAATCAGAACCTGTATGAAGCACTTGGAATGATGCAGTCAAAACAGACATGGATGGTAACCTATCTACATATAGTGTTCGTGTGATCTTGGGCAAGTTACATAACCACTCTGTACCTCAGTTTCCTCATCTGCAAAGTGAATCTCTTAATAAGACCTACCAGAAGCACACTGGGGCACAAGATAAAGGCTGTTTAGATCTTTGCCATAATATTAATACTAATGATAATAACAATAATAATAACAATCAATAATAAAACTCATTAGATTTGCTATATGACTAATTATTATGATCATTGCTGTTATTATCTTCTTTCCAATATATTCCCTTCTCTAGCAAATCCTTGAAAACTTCAGTTTAATAAACAAAGTTATCAGATTACTATTTTTGAAAGCAAAACTTGATAAAAGCTGTCATGCAACAACTTTCTGAAGTAATTATTTAATCTTAGCAGGAGTAATCTGATTTCTTTTATTGTTTATATGATTGACTATATTTGAGGAGTCCAATTAAAGAGCCTTTTTACACTATGACCTTGTTTATTAATAAGAGTTGTCCTTGTGCCAACTTTAGTCAAAGAGGAGAAAATAAGATCAATTTTACAAAAAGGCTAAAAGGAATGGATTTCAATGAATTGCCCATAAATAAGGTATTTTCATTTTGATTGTTTTACTCTGAATATAAGCCAAGACTTATTTAGAAAAATTTTGCATTGTGACTCAAAAATAAGTTTTCGAATGGCAAAATTAGCTACAGAATTTTATGGGCATTAAGTTTTCAAAAACACTTAATATTTCAACAACTTGCTTAATCTTCCCAAACGAATTACTTCCACAATGAAGTTAGTTAAGTATTTATCATTATTACCCTTTTCATGACTATAAAAAGACTTTATGTTCACTAAATAATTAAAATACATAGCTGGAAATTATTAAAACTGAGATTGAAAGCTAAGTTTTTAAAATAAAACACAGATAATTTTCTCTACTAAACTAATTCTGATATAAATTTGCATTTCTGATAATTAGAATTATTTTGTCACTTCTAGTTAATGCATGTTGTATTGTTCTTTGTGCAGAGTGAGGGCACTACAAATATATTTGAAATTATCGAGACCTGACTTCCACTCTTATTTTTATCTACAGATCTACAGAGTTCAGAGTTTGGTCATGCCAAATAAGACATCAGTTAAAGAATTCATTCTTCTGGGACTTACAGATGACCCAGAGTTACAAACTCTGATATTCTTCTTTATGTTGTTCACCTACTTATTGAGTGTAAGTGGAAACATGACCATCATCATGTTAACACTAGCAGATGTTCGTTTGAAGACTCCCATGTATTTCTTCCTCAGGAATTTCTCTTTCTTAGAAATTTCATTCACAACAGTCTGTATTCCTAGGTTTCTGATCAGCATTGCTACAGGAGACACAACCATTTCCTATAATGCTTGTGTGACACAAGTTTTTTTTTTAATCCTTCTCGGATCCACAGAGTTTTTTCTCCTGGTTGTAATGTCCTACGATCATTGTGTGGCTATCTGCAAACCTCTACATTACACAACTATCATGAGTAACAAAGTCTGCAACCAGCTCGTAATCAGTTCCTGGGTGGCTGGCTTCCTTATTATCTTCCCCCCAGTGATTATGGGCCTCCAACTGGATTTCTGTGACTCCAATATTATTGACCACTTTACTTGTGACTCTTCTCCTATGCTGTTGATTGCTTGCACAGACACAACATCCCTAGAACTCCTGGGGTTTTTCTTAGCAGTATTCACACTCGTGGTAACTTTGGCCTTGGTGATTCTCTCTTATACACTCATCCTTAGAACAATTCTGAAGATCCCTTCTGCTCAGCAAAAGAAAAAGGCCTTTTCCACTTGTTCCTCCCATATTATTGTGGTTTCCATTTCTTATGGGAGTTGTATTTTCATGTATGTAAAAACATCTGTGAAAGAAGATGTGGCTTTGAGCAAAGGTATAGCAGTACTTAATACCTCTGTCGCTCCTATGCTGAATCCCTTTATTTACACTCTAAGGAACCAGCAGGTAAAACAGGCCTTTAAGGACTTCACCAAAAAATTTTTATCAAACAAGCACTAATAATTGTGAAATCTGTAGCTGAAATTGCAAATAAACCACACATAATTACGAATCATTGTTCTAGGTGGTAGGTATACACAAGGGTATACAAAGGGTTCCTGTCATTGTAGCACTTACTTCTAGTGAGGAGACACACACACTGAACAGGCAACATAATAGAAAACTAAATTTCCTAGTGCTTTAGTAAATGACAAATACTGTGAGGAAAAACAATGAAATACTTTAAGAAAAGGAGAGTAGAATTCAAATTAAACAAGATGCTCGAAGATTTCACATTTTATAGCTCCTTTTTATTTCATTTTTCTTCATTCAAACATATTTGTCTAGATTCTCTACCTGTTGTATTTCCTGCATAGTCATCTGTTTCACACATTCCAAACTATGAGGTATGACTCTAAGTAAGCACTGTTCTTTACTTTCAAAAGATAAGTAGCAAGATCTTGATTACCTCTCCAAATTCTACTTAAAAAGAAATGATCAGAAATAAAATGCACAGCAACACATAGGTAATGGATGGAATGGAACCTAACTTCAAGGCTTAGAAAACTATCCTTTATGATTATTTCTAGCCATGAACTTTGTCTCCTCCCCACTCTTGTTCCCTTATGCTATTGAATCAGATACTTAAAATCTGTATAAGGAAAAAAATAGCTGATAAACAATGATCTCCTACTGTGAAAATGGTTTCTTTCAAGTTGTCAGGTCTGCCTTATCAGAAATATTTACTGATGTCTTTTCAAATCATACAGCTCCTGTTAAACAATAAACAGATTGTGAAAGGCTGCAGCTGTTGGGAAGGGTGATCTCCTTTGAGTACTATAAACTGGGTTATTAGGAATGCCTGCTTATACACTACACGAAGTGACCCTAATTTATTAATTATTTGAAATATCATATAATCAGAAAATAGGCAGAGGTGGAAATCATAAAAATCAGTCCATGAAGTTACTGAAAATTAATGCAAGATTTGTATACACCTATTTAACATGCACATAAATATCAGAGAACATATATATAGCTGAGGGGCACCTGGATGGCTCATTCATTTGACCATCTGGCTCTTGATTTCAGCTCAGGTCATAATGTCATGGATATGAGTTCGAGTCTCATGTCAGTCTCTGCGATGACAGCACAGAGCCTGCTTGAGATTCTCCCTCTCTCCCCTCCCCTTCTCACATTCTCTCTGTCTCTCTCAAAATAAATAAACTTTAAAAAAGAACCAGAGAACACAATTTTATTGGTACTCAGGTAAATAAGGGGAGTTCAAAGACAAACCACTTGGCTTTGTGGTTTTCAAATAATCACTCTAAGTAGCTCATGCTGTTTAATTAGTAGCAGCAAAAATATCTGAATTACATGAAATTTGGGACTCTGACCTAAAAAATAAAAAATGCAATATGTGGAAAACCAAATAAAATAAAGATGATTTGGAAATTAATAAAAAATAAACTGTAAGGTTGATACAAATGACAATTACTATAAAAACCCTCTGTACTTCTAATATCATAAAAATGTGAGATAAACAAATATTTTAAAATTGTAATATCCTAAATACTGACAAAATAGTAAAATTGTATACTTATATGATACTGATGCAATTATGGTACTATGTACATTTATATAAAAACTTTCCTATTTTTAAATTGTTAGGATATATAATATTAATTAACAACTATTCGTAGAGCAACAGATAATCTGAAGATGTATTTTAACTATGGAAGGAATTACTGGAAAAACAAAGTTCTTAGTGCTGTGCTTTCAAAAATTCCCAAGACTTTATTAATATTTTGTAAGGTGCATGAATCTTTGATGAGTAAGCACTTCATTTAAAGTATTGTGTGTGTGTGTGTGTGTGTGTGTGTGTGTGAGTCCACACACTGTATTTTATTAGTGTGTGGTTGAGTTTACTTATCAGAGCACACAGAGGAAGGAACTGAAACTTTAATAAATTAAATGACTAGGCTCTGTGCTTTATACATGTTTTGAGTTTTGATACCTAAAAACAGATTCTGCAATCCTATATTTCTGTAGAAGATTGGTATGAGGAACCACATAAAATGAATGTGAAAGGTTAAAAATAATTTTCTAAATTCAAGCATAAGGGTAACTATTAAAATTTTTGGAATAACAGAATTTTCCTTGTGTAGGGGATTATAGATATATTCTCTTACAGGGTTAACGAATGAAAGAGACATGTGGGGCGCCTGGGTGGCTCAGTCAGTTAAGAGTCCAACTTTGACTCAGATTATGATCTCATGGTTCGGTTTGTGAGTTTGAGCAATGCCTGTGGTTCTCTGCTGTCAACGCAGATCTTCCTTCAGATCCTCTGTCTCCCTCTCTCTCTCTTCCCCTCCCATGTGTGTGTGCTCCTTCTCTCTTTCCCAAAAATAAATAAGCATTAAAAAAAAGAAAACAAAAGAAAGAGACATGTCACTAACTTCCCTTTCTCATGGCTATAGCAAGCCACTGAAAATAAGTTGAATAATTATTTCTCGAAGAGTAAGTGGATCCCTCAGAATCCTTCTCAACTTCGTGCCAATACCATAAGAGTTGACCTATGAGATGAGATTTCTTTGTACCCCTGACATAATCCAACTTTCTCACTTGTGAGAAGAAAAAAGTGAAACCCAGAAAGGGAAGGAAATTCTCATTGGTGACTCAGTGAATTGGGACAAATTGAGGTCTACATCCCAGTTCAGTTAACTTTCCATATATCATGCTGTCTACCTGCTTGTTCCTTTCCTGGTCATGGTTCTTAAGCTAATTTATGCTCTCCAAACAAAGCATGCCTGCCAAAAATCAGGAGCACTTTATGGGAGCACATGCAATATCAAAGCCAGCAAGGAGATTCATATATATTCCCCCAAGTTGAGAAAACAGCACCCTCTCCCAATCATCATGAAATGTTTTCTGACAGCCAATCCTCATCATAATCTTATCACACACATCCTTTTTCTTGGATCTCAGCGTTATTCTCAATCCCTTGATATGCACTCCCCAGCCAGGATCCTGAAATGATTTTTGCTGAAAGACTTCAGGCCCCTGACACCATTGCCTACTGCCCAGATAAAGCCTAGGCCTGTTTGAGGTTACACAGCCTGCGTTCCAAATACTTTAGTGTTTCCTCCCTCTTCCTTTCAGTGCAGTGGTTTGTAGAGCTTCTCAGAGGAAAATGCGAAAGGGCGCCCTTTCAAAACTGTGGTGAGAACACTTACCATGATCACTGGCTGTCATATGTAAGAGATGAATCACTGGGTTCTACTCCTGAAGCCAAGAGTACACTGTATGTTAACTAACTTGAATTTAAATAAATTTTTTTAAAAAATGGTCTACTCTCTTAAACTTAAAAAAAATTGTTTATTTATTTTTAAGAGAGAGACAGACACACAGAGAATGAAGGGGTAGAGAGAGAGGGAGACACAGAATCTGAAGCAGGCTCCAGGCTCTGAGTTGTCAACACAGTCTGATGTGGGGCCCAAACCCATGAACCATGAGATCATGACCTGAACCAAAGTCAGAAGCTTAACAAACTGAGCTTCCCAGGTGCCCCTACTCTCTTAACAAATGTTTAAGTGCACAATACAGTATTATCAACTATAGGCACAGTGTTGTACAGCAGACATCCTCCCTACTGCCCCTGACAACCACCATTCCACTTTCTATTTCTATTATTTTGATTGGCCTAGGTCCTTTATTGTAAGTGGAATTAAACAATATTTGTCCTTCTATGACTGGCTTATTAAAATTTGGATAACATCTTGAAGCGTCTTTGGTATTACACTATGTGTCAGAATGTCCTTTCTTTTTAAGTCTGAATACTATCCCATTGTATGTGGACACTACATTTTCTTTATCCATTCATCTATCAGTGGGCATTTAGGTTGCTTCTGTACCTCGACCCTTGTAAATAAACCTGCATAAACGTATCTCTTAGAAATTCTGATTTCAGTTCTTGTGGATATACACCCAGAAGTGGATTTGCAGGATGATTTTCACAATGTTATGTTTAAGTATAGTGTACGTATATATAAAATCTTCATCCTAAAGAGGTGGTGGTCAGTGTTATTTTATTCTCTATCACATTGATAAGGGTTGAAAGTACAGTAAAACCTTGGTTTCAGAGCATAAGTCATTCCGGAAACATGCTTGTAATCCAAAGCACTCATCTATCAAAGCCAATTTCAAGAACCATTGGCTCAGTTGTGACCATGTGACATTCCACATCACATATTACTTGTACTGCAAGACATCATTCGTTTATCAAGTTAAAACTCATTAGAAACATTTGCTCATCTTGCAGAACACTCTCAGAACAAGTTACTCACAATCCAAGGTTTCACTGATATTCATCTTTTGCATGATGAGTTTGTGTTAAAATAGCCATTCTTATTAAAGTATGAAATATAAACAACCACTACTCTAGAGAAATATGTAAATATGTGTGAACATTTTAAGTATCCAAATTTATAATCAGTAACTCTTTTTGTGGAAACTTAAGTCTCAAAAGGTAACAGGACAATAAAGCCAAGATGTAAGTGTGTCTACGCATTCTAGGATTACTCATAATGGGGAAATTTTAAATGCTCAGCAAAGAGGGACTTGATTCCTCATGGCACATCCATAAAGTGAAACCATACTCAGCCATTAAAATTGATGCTGGAAATGTTTACGCTAATATCAAATGGTTAACTATTACTTAAAATGAAGATTTCCTAATGTGGTATAAAATCATTAAAATCATATCACATGAAGACCATTCTTTTAAGTTGAAAAGGTCCATTTTGTGACATTTTCTTAAAGAAAATGTATACTTGTCTGTACAATGATGATAAAATCTCTGATAATCCAATTATTAACTAAATATGAAAAAAAACAATTATTAACTAAATCTGTTTGTAAAGTACCATTAGTGGTTATACAAAGGTAATTCAAATACCCTAGTTTTCACTTTTAAAGGTGAAATTTAAGTTGCCTTTTTTTTTTTTAATGTTTTATTTATTTCTGAGAGAGAGAGAGACAGCGTGAGCAGGGGAGGGTCAGAGAGAGAGGGAGTGACAGACTCTGAAACAGGCTCCAGGCTCTGAGCTGGCAGTCAGCACAGAGCCCGACGCGGGGCTTGAACCCAAACCGCGAGATCATGACCTAAGCGAAAGTCGGAAGCTTAACCGACTAAGCCACCCAGGCGCCCCAAGTTGCTTCTAATTTTATATGTAAACAAGTTATTTAGCTCAATTGGAATAAGTATTTCCTAAGGAAACTTTAGCTGGAATGATATATCTCAAAAGACTTCAATAATTCTAAAGTTATTTCATAGGCAGTGGAACTAAGTGTTTTTTCCTTAATAGTTCTCTTGCCAGTATGCCTTTCATACTTTGAACTGACTCTCCACAGTGTTAAGAATGATACACACAGGTCATAGGAATATGAACATTAGAAAATGTTGATTTATTTTTGTGAAGTCTCCCTGTCCCAAACATCTGTTCATCATCCTACTGAAAAATTTACTTAGACTTCTCCTGGGACATGAGCCCCATAATAAACCGATTAAAATATATTCACCAAAGTTGATCTTGTTCATGATTCATCAGTGCCCTATTACTATTTTCCCAAAAGTCATTAAGAATTTATCCCAAAGGACATTTCTGAAGTAAAAAAGAATTTCTGTAGCAAAACACATTAAAGGTGCTAGGTTTACTTTTTTCCTAAGGAAAATAAATGGAAATGGTCCTCTGTGAAATGTAAGAATAGCTTATCAAAAAATAATTCTAGGTTGTTTTTCTTTTATGACTTCTATCTGAAGATTTGGTATGAAGATGGCAAGTGGAATATTTTAGGATTCCAGATTTGGTGCAACAGTGAGGGAAAACATGAGAAAATTATTCCATTAGATATTTTGAGATGAAACATCAAGGTTTTTATGAAGAAATATATTGCTTTGTGGAAAAAGAGGGAAAACGGTTATTTCTGCATTAGCCTACCACTTGTCATTTGATTTAACATAATTGAGTACATTAGTTTGCATTCCATATTTCACACTAACCATCAACCTTTTAATAATATGTAAGTATTCTGTTTATATTTATCTTATGTTTCAACTTATATTTATTATATAGCAATGATTACCCTTTGATGTGTTTCTTTCTCATATATATAAGAAAATTTTGTGAATATCATAAAATATGATATATAATATATTTAATAATCTGTATCAATATTTTAATCAATAAACTGAAATATACAAATATTTTAAATGTAATTTTTACCAATTAACCAAAATATGGCATACTTTCCTTAATACTGGCATACTTTCATTTATACTTTAGAAAGACTTACGGATATTCCTGGGGTGGGTATCCAAGATAGTTCTAAATAACATATGTAAAGTGTTTGGATCTAATTTCTGTATATAAGTATTTCTGAACTTCATTAGCAATATTTTGAAAACATTTTTTGATGTTCAACTATTAAGTAGATTTTTAAAAATTATTAGGAATTTTTAAATAAAATGAAAAATCACTAAGTTAATTAAATTTTCATATAAAGATACCTTTTTATAATCCAATATATTTAACATATAATGTCATATTAGTTTCAGTGATCCAACAATTCCATACACCATCCAGTGTTCATCATGACAAGGGCACTCCTTGATCCCCATGACCTATTTCACCCATCCCCCACCTTCCTCCCCTCTGGTAACCACCAGAGATTGTTCTGTATAGTTGAGTTTGTTTCTTGGTTTGGGAAGACACCTCTTTTTAGAGAATCAAGAATAAAGATAGGAGTTCAAAGGCTCAATTAGTATCTGTAAATAGAATGTATAATGGCTTGAAAAATATGGATACTGCTTATGAAAACTATAGTTTAATATAAATAAAAGTTCATAATGCAATATTAGAATGACTTGGTCTCTGAGTTTTTACAATGAGAAGGGCAATAAATAAACTAATAGAGATATTATTCATTACTTCTCAAAAAGAACACTTAGAACTTTCACTAGAAATTATTAGGGTTGGATTGGTCACTAATTTCCATCAGCAGTAGGACTTTTATCTTCAGAAAAGATGATGTAAGAAAAACATAATGTCCTCTATATTTTAGGAAAAAAATGGAAAATGAGAAGAGCTCGTGTTCAATTGATATATTTACCATGCAGCATTTGTAAAAATGGAGGCAGAGTAAACATGTAGCAATAAATCAGAGGACATTATTCAGAGTAATAAGACTGATATTAAACACAAAAAATATACAATAGAATTAGGGGAAATAAGGAATATGTTTATAGAAGAAAAAAAATTTAAGCCCACAGATATTTCCTGTGAAATTACAATCATTATTTTAAAAAATAGGTGCAGAAATCTAACAGATTTCTTGTTGTCTGTATTGATTTTGCTGGTAAGATTTGTGAAAGATCGCCACCAGAAATGAAAAATAGAACATCAGTGACTGACTTCATCCTCCTGGGTCTGACTGATAATCCAGAAATACAGGTTGTAATTTTCTTCTTTCTATTTCTCACATATGCACTGAGTGTTACTGGAAATCTCACTATCATCATTCTTACCCTGATGGATTCCCACCTGAAGACCCCCATGTATTTCTTCCTCAGGAATTTCTCCTTCTTAGAAATTTCATTTACTTCTGTCTGTAATCCTAGATTTTTGATCAGCATCCTAACTGGAGACAATTCTATTTCCTATAATGCTTGTGCAGCTCAGCTTTTTTTCTTTATCTTCTTTGGCTCAACAGAGTTTTTTCTTCTGGCCTCTATGTCCTATGATCGTTATGTGGCTATCTGCAAACCTCTACATTATACAACAATCATGAGTAACAAGATCTGCTACCAGCTTGTAGTCAGCTCTTGGCTGGCTGGTTTCTTGGTAATCTTCCCACCACTGACCATGGGCCTGCAGCTGGATTTCTGTGACTCCAATGTCATTGACCACTTCACCTGTGATTCTGCTCCTTTACTGCAAATCTCTTGCACAGACACAACTACTCTGGAGCTCATGAGCTTTGTTTTAGCTGTGCTCACTCTTATGTCCACTTTGATGTTAGTAATACTCTCCTACTCTTACATCCTTAAAACAATTCTGAAACTCCCTTCGGCTCAACAAAGGAAAAAGGCCTTCTCAACCTGTTCCTCTCATCTGATAGTTGTCTCTATCTCCTATGGAAGCTGCATCTTCATGTATGTGAAAACATCAGCAAAGGAAGAGGTTGCTTTGACCAAAAGTGTAGCTATGCTCAATACCTCTGTTGCTCCTATGCTGAATCCATTTATTTACACTTTAAGGAATCAGCAGGTGAAACAAGCATTTAAGGATGTTGTGAAAAAGATACTTTTTTCAAAACCATTGATTTGACTGTAATTTGTAACTAAAATATTGTGAAAATTAAAAGCAGAAATCCTCACTGAAGTGGATGCTAGAAGAGGCAGCTGGAAGGGGGAACTATGCCAGCCAATGTCAGTTACAGGAAGAATTCTCAGTTACAGATCCCAACAAAAGAATGGGGAACAGGAAAGGATTATCAATTTCAGGACCTAACAGGGAAAGATGTACATTGCATCTCCTATAATAAATCGACTACCACTGCCAACAGAGCCAAGGAGAAATTATCAACACCCTAAATTCTTGCTCTTCTCTAATGAACTTTTGTTCAAAACAACCTCTCCCAATTTCCACCTTTTTCTCCATAAAATAACATTACTTGTTTGTTGGATTTGCCTATAGTTTTTCCTTAACTTGAATGAACCAAACTGCAATTCTCAGTTATTCTCAAATAAACCCATTTTTCTTTCTGGTGAAACAACAGACTGTTTTATTTTTAAGGTTAACAACATACACACAACAATTTTACTGTAAATTCAATAGATAATTCATTGTTTTATTTCTTCTCTCTTCTTACTTTTATCACTTTTCTGGAATACAAGTGCTTATGCTATTTTGGATTCAGTGTTCTTACATTATAAATTCTCCGTACATAATGTGCCACTTGGGTGGGTCAGCCAGTTAAGCATCCAACTCTTGATTTTTGGCTCAAGTCAAGATCTCACAGGGGTGCCTAGGTGGCTCAGTCAGTTAAGCGTCCAACTTCGGCTCAGGTCATGATCTCATGGTTCGTGGGTTTGAGCCCTGCATCAAGCTCTGTGCTGACAGCTAGCTCAGAGCCTGGAGCCTGCTTCAGATTCTGTGTCTCCATCTCTCTCTGACCCTTCCCTGCTCACACTGTATCTCTCTCTCTCTCTTTCTCTCTCTCTCTCAGAAATAAATAAAACATTAAAAAAAAAAGATCTCACAGTTTGTAGGATTGAGCCCCGCATGAGGCTCTGTGCTGACAGTGCAGAGACTGCTTAGGATTCTCCCTCCCTCTCTCTCAGCTCCTGTCCTGCTCATGCTCTCTCTTTCTCTCAAAATAAATAAAAATAAACATTAAAAAAAGTTCTCCTTCTATGAATTTAAGCACAAAATTATTATGGAATGATCTGTAGTATTTTTCCCATGATGTAAGACAAAGAAAAAGAATAAATCACTTCTTCTATAAATGTATGTACTTCAAATATCATATATTGTATTGATATTTATCATTTCACAATTTATTCAAAAAGCATATGGCATTAGTGTTTTTAGTTATTAAATTATATATATATGATTGTACCTACATATGTATGTATTTATATTATTTACATATATATCTACCTACTGCTTTAATTATTTTTTCTTTAAAGTGATCCATAGAAGAAACTAAGGCAAAGAGCATGATAAAAGAATTAGAGAACTCAGTGGTTCAATAAAAAGGAATAACATCAGAATCATAGAAGTCCCAAAAGATGAAGAGAGAGAAAAAAGGGTAGAAGACTTATGTGAGTAAATTATAGTGGAAAGCTTGCCTAACCTGGGGAAAGACACAGACATCAATATGCAGGTAGCATTGGGTTCAACAAAAACAAACCAACAAGGCATATCATAGTCAAATTCACAAACTACACAGACAAAGAAAGAATTATGAAAGCAGCAAGGGAAAAAAAAAGTCCTTAACCTACAAGGGAAAACAGATACAGTTCACGACAGACCTATCCACAGAAACTTAGCAGATGACAAAGGAGTGGCAAGATATTCAATGTGCTGATTCAGAAAAACCTGTAGCCAAGAATTCTTTATCCAGCAAGGCTGTATTCAAAATAGAAGGAGAGATTTAAAAGTTTCTCAGACAAACAAAAACTAAGGGAGTTCATGACCCCTAAACCAGCCCTGCACAAAAATTTTAGGGGGACTCTTTGAGGGGATAAAAGATGAAACAACAACAACAAAAGACCAAAAGCAACAAAGACTAAAAAAACTAGAGAACATCAAAGAAACCCCAACTCTACAGGCAACACAATGGCAACAAAGTCATATCTTTCATTATTTACTCTAAATGTCAATGGACTAAGTGTTCCAATCAAAAGACATAGGGTAACAGACTAGATAATAAGATCCTTCTATATGCTGTTTACAAGAGACCCATTTTAGAGCTAAAGTCACCTTCAGATTGAAGTAAGGGGATGGAGAACCTTCTATAATGCTAATGACACCAAAAGAAACCCAAAGTAGCCATACTTATATCAGAGAATCTAGATTTTAAATAAACACTGTAACAAGAGATGAAAAAGAACATTATACAATAATTAAGGGGTCTATCCACCAAGAAGATCTAACAATAGTAAACATCTATGCCCCCAATGGGTACACCCAAATACATAAATCAATTAATCACAAACATCAGGAAGCTAATTGATAATAATACCATTATTAGGGGACTTCAACATCCCACTCACAGCAATGAACAGGTCATCTAGGCAGAAAATTAACAAGGAAACAATGGCTTTGAATAACACACTGGACCAGATGGACTTAACAGATATATTCAGAACATTTCATCCTAAAGCAGCAGAATACATATTCTTCTCAAGTGCACATGGAACATTCTCCAGAATAGATCACATACTGGGACACAAATCAGCCCTCAACAAGTGCAAAAAGATCATGATCATATTTTCAGACCACTACACTATGAAACTTGAAATCAACCACAAGAAAAAATTTGGAAAGACAACAAATACTTAGACATTAAAGAACATCTACTCAAGAATGAATGAGCTAACCAAGAAGTTAAAGAGCAAATTAAAAAGTAAATGGAAGCCAATAAAAATGATACATTAACCCAAAATCTCTGGGATGCAGCAAAGGAGGTCATAATACAGAAATCGGGGCCTTCCTAAAGAAGAAAGAAAAGTCTCAGATACACAATTTAACCTTACACCTTAAAAAGCTGGAGAAAAACCAGCAAATAAAACCCCCAAACAACATAAGATGGGAAAAAATAAACATTAGAGCAGAAAACAATGCTATCAAAACCAAAAACAAACAAACAAACAGACAGTAGAACTGATCAATGAAACCAGGAGCTGGTTCTTTGGAAGAATTAACAAAATTGATAAACCCCTAGCTGATCTGATCAAAAAGAAAAAGTAAAGGACCCTAAAAAATAACATCAAGAATGAAAGAGAAGAGATCACAATGAACACTGAAGAAGTACAGTAAATAATAAGAGAATATTATAACAGTTATTTGCCAACAAATTGGTGGGCAAAAATTTTTCCTAGGAACATACAAACTACCAAAACTGAAACAAGAAGAACTAAAAAAAAATTGAACAGACCCATAACGAATAAAGAAATTGAAGTGTAATCAAAATCTCCCAAAACACAAGACTCCAGGGCCAGATGGCTTTCCAGAGGAATTCTATCAAATATTTAAAGAAGAGTTAACACCCATTCTCTTGAAGCTGTACCAAAAAATAGATATGGGAGGAAACTTCCAAACTCATTCTATAAGGCCAGCATTACCTAGACTACAAAACCAGACAAAGATCCTACTAAAAAGAACTATAGACCCATTTCCTTGGTGAATATGAATGCAAATATTCTCAACAAGATACTAGCCAACCAGATCCAACAATACATTAAAATAATTATTCACCACGATCAAGTGGGATTTATACCTGGGATGCAGGACTGGTTCAATATCCACAAATTAACCAACGTGATACATCACATTAATAAAAGAAAGGACGAGAAACATGATCCTCTTAATAGATGCAAAGAAAGCATATGACACAATACAGCATCCTTTCTTGATAAAAACCCTCAAGAAAGCAGGGATAGAAGGATCAGACCTCAAGATCATCAAAGCCATATATGAAAGACCTGCCACTAATATCATCCTCAAATGGGAAAAACTAGAGATTTCCCCCTAAGGTCAGGAACACAACAGGAATGACCACTCTCACCACTGTTATGCAGCATAATATTGGAAGTCCTAGCCTTAGCAATCTGACAACAAAAACATATAAGAAACCCAAGCAAAGAGGAAGGCAAACTTTCACTCTTCACAGATGACATGATTCTCTATATGGAAAACCTGAAAGATTCCACAAAAAAAACTCCTAGAACTGATCCAGGAATTCAGCAAAGTTTAGTGTATAAAATCAATGCACAGAAATTGGTTGCATTTCTATACACCAATAATGAAACAACAGAAAGAGAAATCAAGGGATGGATCTCATTTACAATTGGACCAAAAACCATAAAATACCTAGGAACAAACCTACCCAAAGATATAAAAGATCTATACACTGAAAACTATAAAACATTCATGAAAGAAAATGAAGAGGACACCAAAAAAATGGAAAAATATTCCATGCTCGTGGACTGGAAGAACAAACATGGTTAAAATGTCAACACTACTCAAAGCAACCTACATAATCAATGCAATTCCTATCAAAATAACATCAGCCTTCTTCACAGAGCTAGAACAAACAATCCTAAAATTTTTATGGACCAAAAAAGACCTCGAAGAGACAAAGCAATCATGAAAGCTGGAGGCATCACAATTCCAGACTTCAAGATGTATTACAGGGGAACCTGGGTGGCTCAGTCAGTTAAGCATCCAAACTTGGCACTGGTTGTGATCTCGCAATTCATGAGTTTGAGCCTCACATTGAGCTCTGTGCTGACAGCTCAGAGCCTGGAGCCCTCTTCAGATTCTGTGTCTCCCTCTATCTCTGCCCTCCTCCCCCATCATCCTTTCTCTCTCTCCCTCTCTCTCTCTCTCTCTCTCTCAAATAAATAAACATTTAAAAATTAAAAAAATAAAAGATGTTTTACAAAGCTGTGATCATCAAGACAGTAGCATTTTGGCACAAAAACAGACACTCAGATCAATGAAACAGGATAGAGAACCCAGAAATGGACACTCAAATGTATGGCCCACTAATCTTTGACAAAGCAGGAAAGAATATCCAATGGAATAAAGATAGTCTCTTCAGCAAATGGTGTTGGGAAAACTGGACAGTGACATGCAGAAAAATGAATCTGGACCACTTTCTTACACCATACACAAAAATAAACTCCAAATGGGTGAAAGACCTAAATGTAGATAGGAGGCCATCAAAATCCTCAAGGAGAAAACAGGTAAAACCTCTTTGACCTTGGCCACAGCACTTTCTTACTCAACATATCTCCAGAGGCAAGGGACACAAAAGCAAAAATGAACTATTGGCACCTCATCAAGATAAAAAGCTTCTGCATACCAAAGGAAACAGCAAAACTAAAAGCAACCAAAAGAACAGAAGATATTTGCAAATGACATAACAGATAAGGAGTTAGTACCTAAAATCTATAAAGAATTTATCAGCCTCAACACTCAAACAACAAATAATCCAGGAGGAAATGGGCCAAAGACACGAATAGGCACTTTTCCAAAGAAGACATCCAGATGGCTAATAGACACATGAAAAGATGCTCAACATTACTCATCATCAGGGAAATACAAATCAAAACCACAATGAAATACCACCTCACATCAGTCAGAATGGCAAAAATTAACAACTCAGGCAACAACAGATGTTGGCTAGGATGCAGAGAAAGAGGAACCCTTTTTTTTCCCACTGCTGGTGGGAATGAAAACTGGTCAGATATTCTGGAAAACAGTAGAGAGGTTCCTCAAAAAATTAAAAGTAGAACTACCCTACAACCCAACGATTGCACAACTAGGTATTTACCCAAAGGATATGTGCTGTTTCAAAGTGGCACGTGCATCCCAATTTTTTTTTTAAGTTTATCTATTTATTTTTAAGAGAGAGAGAATGAGCATGTGAGCAGGGAAGGGGCAGAGAGAGAGAAGAGAGAGAATCCCAAGAAGACTCTGTACTGTCAGCTTAGAGCCCAATGAGAGGCTCAAACTTATGAATTGTGAGCTCATGACCTGAGGTAAAATCAAGAGTCGACACTTCACGAACTGAGCCACCAGGTGCAGCACACCCCAACGTTTATAGCAGCAAATAGCCAAAGTATAAAAAGACCCCAAATGTCCATCAACAGATAAATGGATAAAGAAGATGTGATACACACACATACACACAACACAACACACACTGGAGTATTACTTGGCAGTCAAAAAGAATGAAATCTTGCCATCACAACAAAATGGATAGAACTACACTGTATTATGCTAATCAAACTTAGTCAGAGAAAGACAAATATCATATGATTTCACTCATATGTGGAATTCAAGATACAAACAGATGAACTGAAGAGAAGAGAAGCAAAAATAATATAAAAAAAGATTGGGGACAAAACATAAGAGACCCTAAATTTAGAGAACGAACTGAGGGTTGCTGGAAGAGTGGGGGGGATGGGCTAAATGGGCAAGGGGCATTAAGGAAGACACTTGTTGGGATGAGCACTAGGTGTTATATGTAGGAGATGATTCACTGGATTCTACTCCTAAAATCATTATTGGACTATATGCTAATTAACTTGGATGTAAATTTTTTAAACATAATTAATAAAAAGTAATTTAAAAAAGAGAGTTTAGCTTTATTTTCTCAAGCAATTTGCAACAGGCATTTTTTTCTTCCTTAGCTGTAGATGTTTCTTTCTTAATCATCACAATATTAATTGTAAGCCCTGAACTACAATCATCAAACCATACTCCTAAAGCTACTAATATGTAACCACACAAGGTTTTCCCAGATTTCTAAGCAGTCATCTTATGTCCATGCTACTATAATTTTTATTTTCCTTTTTCAATTGGTCAAAAACAACATTTCTTAACCAGTCCTTCAAACTTTAGTTTATGTCTAAAATATTTTCAGGTAGATTCCTTTTAAGACACATATTTCAAAATCTTGGGAGCTGATATTTCACAGCAGAAATTATCAGAGCCATAGAACTTGAGTGAAATGTTTTTGAGGAATCCATGTAACCATGACCTTACAAGCATCATCTGTAGGCAGAATAAAGAACGTCTATCATATATCTTCCCTGTTTGTCAAATGTAGATAAATACTCTTGTGATTAAAAGAATATATTCATTCTGCAATACCATTGAACACATAGTAATTTTTCTCAGTGCACATTTTCATACTAAATGCTTTACAAGCAAAACTACATCATATGAGATTAGGTAAAGCAAAATATTTTCATTATTAAAGTCTCTTATGGGACGCCTGGGTGGCTTAGTCGGTTAAGCGTCCGACTTTTGCTTGGGTCATGATGTCGCAGTTCGTGGGTTCGAGCCCCGCGTCGGGCTCTGTGCTGACTGCCAGCTCAGAGCCTGGAGCCTGTTTCAGAGTCTGTGACTCCCTCTCTCTCTGACCCTCCCCTGCTCACGCTGTCTCTCTCTCTCTCCTAGAAATAAACAAAACATTAAAAAAATTAAAAAAAAAAAAGTCTCTTATATCCATATCCTCAGAAAGTGTAGTAGAGAATTGGATCTGGTCTTGCAGATTATACAATAGGCAACCTGGCCTCTATCTGATGCTATCCTTACTGCCTCAAAGGACAGTATCCCTCCTGTGGTCTATTTCAGTTGCTTTGCCGAAGTTCATTTAAAAAAAGATTCCTTAGTGATATTAAAACTCAGATCACTGAGGATTCTTTATTCATCTACGTGATCCCAGTGCACCTCAAGAAAATAGAGTAGAAAAACATAAATATTATTATTTTTGGAGTAGAAAATCTAACTCCTGGCTCAGACCAAGCAGAGCTCTACCAAACCCAGAGGAAATGTATTTGTTCTCCTCCCTTACATTAGGTTTTCTTCCCTTCATGACAGAGGCCAAAAGAAAATGTTTCCAAGGTTTAAAACCAGAGTCTCTGCAGTCAGTTAAGCATTCAACTTCGGCTCAGGTCATGATCTCGCAGTTCTTGAATTCAAGCCCCACATTGGGCTCTATGCTGACTGCTTGGAGCCTCTTTCAGATTATGTGTCTCCCTCAATTTCTGCCCCTCCTCTGCTCATTCTCTCTCTCTCTCTCTGTAAAAATAAACATTAAAAATTTTAACAAATAAATTGATCTTATCTAATACACTCAAAAATAGAATTTGCACAGAGAAAGAGGATTGAGAGGATATGAAAAATCTCAGAGTTTGAAAACAAAGAACTCTGGGGGCACCTGGGTGGCTCAGTCGGTTGAGCATCTGACTTCAGCTCAGGTCATGATCTCATGGTTTGTGGGTTCAAACCTTGCATCGGGCTCTGTGCTGAAAAATAGCTCAGAGCCTGGAGCCTGTTTCAGATTCTGTGTCTCCCTCTCTCTCTGACCCTCCCCTGCTCACGCTGTCTCTACCTCTATCTCAAAAATAAATAAAACATTAAAAAAAGAGAACAAAGAACTCTGTTTTTCTTTCCTTGGGTATGAAGGCTCACAAAGATATCACTCTTTTAGGAGTGGAAGGGTCATCAAAGGAAACAGTTTCCATGATTTCAGAAACCTTGAGAGTTTAAGTGTGAGGTGAGTATATGTGACAGGCTGTCCTGAGATAACATTGGCCTGCAGCTTTGCTAGTGTCTTCGCATTAGTTGTACGAAGTCTGCACTATTCCCTTTCTCAGAGTTTTTCATTAGAGTCCCTGCAAGAATGTCCATTTTCCTGTGACGATCCCTTTAAAGCGAGGCTGGCCTTGCCATATGTGTCTCAGGAGACTTTAGAAGGCACATGTCCTTAGGAAGAGAGGAATGAATGTTTCCAGACTTAGAAGGCTCGTGCCTTTTGCAGGAAGTGTTTGAAAGCCAACCTAGTGTTTTAGCACAACCTAGTGAAAACCATTCATATAATAAACTAATTGATGTCTCTTGCAGTTACCGTGTCATTCAGTAATGCAGAAATAACAGAAACCCTAGAGACTGTGTTTTCAGGTAGGACATATTTTCATAGCTATCATTATAAGTAATTACTGCTAATTGAGGATGAGAAGCAGTTATTGCTCCATAAACAGAGTCTTTTCCTCTTGTTGAAGAAAATACATAAGGGTCATAGATAATACCAACAAAATAAGACTCATACAGAAGAGAAGCCAGTTAATAATTTATTCATCCTTCATGTATATCTCAAATTATAATGTAAATATATAAATGAGGTGACTATATATGGTATGAAAGACAGAACTGATTGGAAGGAAGTTGTAGATATAAGTGATGAGGTTGGGCAACAAACTTCCTTAAATGTCTGGGTGTAGCTCAGACATCAGCATACATGTGAAACTCTTGATCACCATAATGATAATATTCTAATTTTTAATTTCTCCACTGGCAACTAACACCCATCCATCACAACCTGCCTAAATTTTTTTAGATCTTTCTGAGTTCAGGAATCTATATTGTGAAAGCCTCCCTGACAACTCTAATTCAGACTTACACACAACAAATAACCCAATTAAATGAAGGTATTTCTGGAAGAAAATAAAACATACATATATAGTTACAGTAAGAATTTTTGTATAAATTAAATGAGTTTTATGATACAGAGTCTAACTCTGATGGTGGCAAATAGGAAATACTGGATGGAAGAGGTTCATTAAAATAGCTTGCCTCAGATTTTTCAATAGCTTAGTGGAAGCAGGTCCTGACAAAGAATTACATGCATGTGCTCTAATTTAGTGTCCAGAGTTGCATCTTTATTTAGGAAGACCAAGTCCAAGAGAATTGCAGTTTACAGCCTTCTACACATATTTTGTGCCAGTCTCAGGTTCCCTCTTTATTGGTGAACTTAAAGCATAAGAGCAGGAATTTAAAGTTCCAGAAGAGGAAAAAAGAAAGGATGGGGTGGGGTGCTTCTTTATTCAGTTTTGTGGCTGGAAATGTGTTTATTGGATAGGCACTTACATTACAAAAGAAAAAGTCAGGGCTTACACTAGTACACAATCACAATCACTGGCACAGGCCAGTACACCTTGGGAAGTCAAGCAAATCAAGAGGGTTGGGAGTTTAGGTGGTTGCACAGGGAGAGCAAAGGTTATGGTGGCAAACATCACATTTGTCATAATGTTGCTTAGCCTGCTTGTGGGGAAAGATTTCAGAGAATATGACCAAATAAACTAGGAAAATGAGAGGCTTATAGTCTTCTACAAAGGAACATACATTCACCCTTACTTAATAAAATATGAACATGGAAAAGAGGATTAAAAGTGATGTGTTTCTAAAAAAGGAAAAGAGAACAAAAGCCAGTTAAATTAAAGTTTAATAAAAGATCAAGTTAGAAAATAGAAAAAATTAAATACCCAAATGCAGGTCCAATGCATATGCATATTTTGTCTGAAGACACTCAGAATTAGCATTTTATTCTTTCTAAATGTGATATTGTTTCTCTAAGAACTATAGTTGTAATTCACCCATAGTCTGGTCTCAAGGGGCTGAGATCAGTAACCATGGGAATAGAGCAGAAAGTTATTTTGCAGTATACATATGCCACAGCCTTTTAATAATTGTGACACTTATATTTACTTGGATAGGGTTATGGATAGTGTTATGGATATGATTTATTTGAGTATTCAGAATTCCTTTTTGAGTGTGACTGATTCCAAACTCCTAAGATTTCCGTTACCCAAAGAATCTCAATCATGATCATACATCCTAGGGGAGATAGAATAATCAGTCTATATTTGGCGCCCAAATAAGAATCACCGCAAAAGAGAGCAATTCACTGCTACTATACTATTATATTTTATATCTTGAAAGTGTTGACCAAATATTTAAACACTCTGCTACTTTAGATTGATTGAAGGAAAAGGAGATAGAGAAAAAAGGAGTACTGGTAAGACAAGGAAAAGTTGAAAGAAACAGTTTTAGAGGCTCCATGAGAGTTTCAAGGCACAGAAATGAGATGACAACTTTTTTCCCCTTACAAAATGTGGATTTACTGACTTGTGTCTATACTTAAGCAACTGTTTCTCCAAAAATATTGCTCACTGAAATTGGTTCTAGAACACACAAAAACAAAAACACCTGGATCGTTAAATGAATTTTCTGATATGCATATAAAAATGTGGAATTTATACTGTTCATACTGTGAATATTAAAAGACAATTAATTTCAGATTATAAGAGAAACAGTAGGAGAGAAATAGGTTTTAGGATATAGATGGAAGAGTAAATTACTTAAATGATGTAATAGATTCTATCTTGGATACAGTCACAGGATTTTGTAGCAATTCTATTCATAATGTTGCAGTCTGAGAATTTTGGCTATCATCATTGCCTGAAATTTTCTCTACTTTTTAAAAGATTGAAAGTCAAATTGAGTTAAAGTATATATGGGGTATATTAGATGATTCCCTTAAAATTGTGAATGTGTGCAATGTGTCAGACACAGTTTCTTCACGAACAAGGCATATAGCAGAGAAAGAACAAATTCTTTGCTCTTAGAGTTTGTTAGTGACTCAAATGATCCAATGACTATTCTTGAACTTCTGGAATATCTCTATCTATACTATCTATGTGAATTACTACTGATTTTAATGAAAACCATGCAAAATAACTCCTTAATTTAAAAATGTCAACACTTCTCATCAAAGGGAGAAGGTTGAGGCTGGAGGGTCAAGAAGGGACCATGCTCTAATTTCTCTTAGAAGAGGAATGAATCTTCAGACACACAATAGGTGGTTTGAGCTTTAAAAAGGAAAGGAAAGCAAAAAAAAAAAAAAAAGCAAACAACTGTACTCTCTAAGCAATACTGTTGGGGAACAAATTCTGGACAATGGAAAAAAAATCTAAGTACCCAACAGGCAACAGGTGCAGGAGAAAGTTCACCTAAAAACAAACCCAGGAGCAATCAATAACAGTAGGTGGAAAATTAAATATTAAATATTTAATTTTAAATTAAAGTAGAAACTAGGTCAGAAGCTAGAAAAGGTCTGGAAAGGAAGGATTTACAATGTTTAGACTTCGGATTTTTATCTAAAAGTGTACTCAAAATGACAGTACAATTTGAAATACACATGAAAAGTAAGATGCTGACCAGAATAGGAATCAACAAGTAGAGCTTAGGGGGCGCCTGGTGGCTCAGGCAGTTAAGTGGCTGACTTCAGCTCAGGCCATGATCTCATGGTTTGTGAGTTGAAGCCCTGCATCTGGCTCTGTGCTGACAGCTTAGAGCCTGAAGCCTCTTCAGATTCTGTGTCTCCTTCTCTCCCTGCCCCTCCCCCACTTGTGCTCCATCTCTCTCTCTTTCTCTCAAAAATAGATAAACATTAAAAATTTTAAGAATATAGCTAGTCTCAGTATGTACACAGCTCTTGTTTGTTTCCTCAGTTCACATTTACATAACAACCTACATTTGCCAGAAATAAGGGAACATAAGGATATATAAAAATATAACCTCTATTTTGGAAAAGTTTACAAAAACACAGAGGGGAATTATAAGTATTCTCAAGTATACAATGTGATCTATTCTAAGAGAGAATAAGCAGCAAGTGCTTGTCAATAACATGGGATCATAATCTCCCATTCTCTAGAAGGGTAAATGAAGATTTCCTTAGAAAACTGATACCTAAGTAGAATCCTGAAAGATCAATTGGCATTAGTCAAAGTATAGCCCTTAAAAAAAGACAGCATGTAAAATTATGAAGAATACAAGTAATCAATGTTTGTGGAACTTAAGTTATAAGAAACAAAGGTAAGGAATTTGTAAGTAGTAAGGTGAGGAAAATAAGGAAGGTCCTGTCCATGAAGACCCTTGCAAGCCACAGACAGAGATTAATTTTTATCAGTAAATAGTTAACACCAGAAGAGACACAGTCTTGGAGAAGGAGCATGATTTCACTTTGAGCACATGGTATGTGAAGATTCTGAGAGCATACAACTAGTGATGTGCACTTAGCGATAGTTTTTTCTTTGGAAAAGTTCTGGCCTTTGGAATTCATCATGTAAATGACAATAAAGTCAATTGCACTAAGTGAAATCCCCTTGAAGAACATGGAGTAAGAGAACAAAGAGAAAATAGGAAAAGAAAGGTCTCCAGATAAAATATTGAGGAACAGCAATACTTCATAGATGAATCAAAAATGACGAGACTGTAGGACACTAAAAAGAGACCTACAGAATTAGGAAGAAGGTCTGGATGGCATGGAAACCATGTGAAGAATGACTAAACCTTAATTTAAAAATATATCATGGGAATGCCAGGCAAAATAGCCACAGAAAAAATATGCCATTGACTTGAACAATAATAACATTCTTGTGGGTGTTAGAAAGAGCAGTGGGGTACTGGACATGAAACTCGGGTTGAAGAGCCTTAAGGCCTAAACTAAAGAGGGGTAAGATGAGAAGGTGGAGATAATGGTATCTTTTCATTTTTTTTAAATAATTTTTTTTAAATGTTTTATTTATTTCTAGGAGAGAGAGAGAGAGACAGTGTGAGCAGGGGAGGGTCAGAGAGAGAGGGAGTCACAGACCGAAACAGGCTCTAGGCTCTGAGCTGGCAGTCAGCACAGAGCCCAATGCGGGGCTCGAACCCACGAACCATGAGATCATGACCTAAGTGAAAGTCGGCCGCTTAACCGACTAAGCCACCCAGGTGCCCCATGGTATCTTTTCAAAGGAATCAAAAAATTATTAAAGAGACGCCTAGGTGGCTCAGTCGGTTAAGTGACTAACTCTTGATTTCGGCTCCGGTCATGATCTCACAGTTATGAGTACAAGCCCTCCTGAAAGTGCAGAGCCGCCTTTGCAGTCTCTCTCTTTCCCTCAGATTCTGCCTGTCCCCAACTTGTGCTGTCTCCGTCTTTCTCAAAATAAATGAATAAACTTTAAAAAAAAAGAATTGGGAGTACAAGCAGAGAAGGATAAAGAGACAAAGTAAAATCTCAGGATCCAGTGTTGTGTTTTATTGTCCTTGTTGTTTGTTTTCCACGTGAAAAATGCATCTTCCCCTTAAAACAATCCTTTGATAATAACTGAAGAGAATTCATGTTCTTGTTATCTTGATATGACATGTATCCAAGGTTTGTCTTAGATAAAGAACTCTTAAGTACACATTAAGTAACATCACTTTTTTTACCTCTAACTTATATGTAAATCCAACCCATGTAATGAATTACAATCAAGTACCTATGTAAATTTTGTGAGGCAAAAAGTGATCTGTGAAAACATTGGATTGTTTTATAGTAATATGAACTCTGAAGGGATAATCTTTACAGCTCACCCATGGAATATTCAGGAAGATTACTGGAATAGTGGTAATATTGATTATGACATGAGATGAGAAAATAAATATAGATTGGTTTCCTTGATTTTTATATTAAGTCTTTTGCTACAAAATTCAAATGCTGATCTTTTCATAAAATCTCTTTTATATTCACATGCTGACTGGTAGATTTGAAAAGTCAGCAATGAGAAACTACAGAGCAATAACAACTTTTATCCTGCTGGGACTGACAGATGACCCACAACTGCAAATCCTACTTTTTAGCTTTCTATTTCTCACCTACATCTTGAGTGTAACAGGGAACCTGACTATTATCATCCTCACATTGGTGGACTACCATCTTAAAACTCCTATGTACTTTTTTCTCAGAAATTTCTCCTTCTTAGAAGTCTCATTTACCACTCCCCATATTCCTGGATTCCTGTACAGTGTATCAACTGGAGACAATACCATTATCTACATTGTTTGTGCAAGTCAAATATTTTTTGCTATTGTATTTGGAGCAATGAAACTTTTTCTCCTGGCAGCCATGTCCTATGATCACTATGTTGCTGTCTGTAAACCCCTTCATTACACGACCATCATGAAATTAGGGTGTGTACCTTATTAGTCATCTGCTGTTGGTTGTCTAGCTTGTGATCATTCTTCCACCCCTTAGCTTGATCCTCCAGCTTGAATTCTGTGACTCCAATGCCATTGATCATTTTAGCTGTGATGCAGGTCCCTTCCTAAAGATCCCATGTTTAGATACATGGCAACAGAAGAAATGGTTAACCTTGTGGCTGTGTTTACACTCATTATCACCCTAGTGTGTGTATTGATGTCCTACACATACATCATCAGGACAGTTCTGAGCTTCCCTTTCTTTCCAAAAAGAAAAAGTGCCTTTTCTACCTGCTTATCCCACATGACTTTTAGTTTTCATCATCTATGTAGTACAGAGTATTACAAATGCGCTTTATCTAGAGTCACAATTGTTACATTTTGTATGATTAATTTCATCATTCTCTCTCTCTATATATATATGTACATATATATACATACACACACTTTATATTCTATATACATACATTTTATAGTCATATGTATAAATACTGATACTAAAAACATAAATATATACCCATGTTTTCTGAACCATTTGATAATAAGTTAGACATTGTGCCTCTTTATCTATCTCATAGTATATTTCCTAATAAGATTGTTATGCTATATAAGCAAAGTATAATGATCAAAATTGGAGAATGTAACATTGATTATATAATCCATTAATGTCTTTTATATCTTTTTATCTCATCCAGATCCAGCATAATCCAAGATCACACACTGTTCTCATTTCTGTTTAGCTCTGTTAATCTAGAACAGTTCTTCAGCCTTTCACCTTATTGTCTTGAGATTTTTGAAGAAGACATGTTACTTGAGCTCATCTGATTTATCTTGAAGTTTAAACTGAGGTTTTGAGGGGTTTTGCGGGAAAAAAACAGAAGGGATGATAGATTCTTCTTAGTCCACATTTTCAAGAGTCATATAAGTGGATTTTCCCAGTGGTGATGATAACTGATTACTTGGCTAAGGTGGTCTCTTCCAAATCTCTCTAGACTGCAAGGTTATTTTCTCCATATAATAATAAGTAGTTTATTGGGAAATATTTTGAGACTATAAAAATATCCTATTCATGAAACTTTCATCCACTAGTTTTAGCATTTACTGATGCTTTGCTAACATAATCATTACCTCTACATTGATTAGTCAGTATATTTTACTAAATAAATGACCTTTCTTTCCTCCCACATAGATTATTCGTTCTAAAGCAGTATGGTCTCAAGAATTCTCATTTTAGTCAATACTTTATAACCTGTTAAATTATCACTTATTTTATATCCAAACTTCCCAAATATGGTGAGTGCCTCTCTTAATTGTTCTGAACTTTGTTTAAATGTCTTCTTCATTTTTTTTTGAGTACTTCTCTACAGCAAGGTAATTTCAGCTCTCTTATACTTTCTTGGATCAGCCCTAAATAATACTGCCATTTCTCCAAGGATCCCAGGTTCCTTTTTTGTTAATAATGTTTAAAAACCAGTAATTAGTTGTGTTGCTGTTTTATTCCTTAAAAGCCCTCTCAGAAGACTCTGTGTGTGTGTGTATGTGTGTGTGTGTGTTCTTGTGTGTATGTGTATGTGCAACACATTCATACTGATACTTCTAATTCTAATGTACACTATACAGGTTACTCAAGAAACAACTATTTGTAATTTGTTTCCTCTACAGTGAGAAGCCTCAGAGTCACCTTCTTCAATGCTACACTTGCATAAGCCTAGAGTACACAAAGAATTACAGAATTGATAATCCATATCACTGTGAGAAGTAAACCAAATATGCAGAATTCAAAATTTTCATAACATTTTAAATAAAATTTACATATGACTAAACAAATGAATCTTAAGTATCCAATTTTCTGAGATTTGACAGTATAAGCCATATTCCTATTAATTGCTATTAATTAATTAATTAATTAATTCTTATTAATACAATTAATGAATTGTAGTTTCTACCTTGAGTAATGGAAATGATTGGTATGATTTCATTAAAATTAATCTACAAATATTTCCAAGAAGTTGTATGGGAATTATGAGGGAAATGCATGGTAGCTGTAGACATAGACAAGAACAAATATGACACATATGGAAGATAATCTGGTGCTAATAACTTAATCACCACTATGCTATAAACCAACTGACATAATGGCATATAAATTAAGAGTATTACAGAGTTGTGACATCTATGTGTTTTAAGAGATGATTCTTAGAGTAACATCAGTTTTGGAGAAAATAAAACATAATTCTATCTTTAAAGAAATCATTTGAATTATGAAAAGATAGTTGATATCATTTACCATGGAAAACTTGTACTGAAGAAAACACTAATAACTATATGGCAGGTAATAAAATTCATCATATATTCCCAGTTTTCAATAGATTCATGAACATGTTTAAGGACTTAAACATGTTTTATTTTTGGGGCACCTGAGTGGCTCAGTAAGTTAAGCGTCCAACTTCTGCTCAGGCCATGATCACGTGCTTCGTGGTTTCGAGTCCCGCGTCAGGCTCTGTGCTGACAGCTAGCTCAGAGCCTGGATCCTGTTTCAGATTCTGTGCCTCCCTCTCTCTTTGACCCTCCCCTGCTCACGCAGTCCCTCTCTCTCTCAGAAATAAGGCCATGATCACGTGCTTCGTGGTTTCGAGTCCCACGTCAGGCTCTGTGCTGACAGCTAGCTCAGAGCCTGGATCCCGTTTCAGATTCTGTGCCTCCCTCTTTCTTTGACCCTCCCCTGCTCGCGCAGTCCCTCTCTCTCTCAGAAATAAATAAAATATTTAAAGTTTTTAAAAAAAACTCTCTTTAAAAAAACATGTTTTACATTTTTGTAAAAGATTATGTGAGAAATCAACTACATGTATATGAAACATAGTTTATGTTCTACCTTAATTATAAAAATTTACTCAACATAAATACTAAAATAAAATCACACAAATGAGATATATGCTTCATTTCAAAATAACTATGTTTTCTTACCATTTGACAATTAACATTTCAATAAATAACTTTAAAATATATTTCTGTACATTATCCTTTTAAAGAGTAAGTTCTCTCGGAGTATCTAAAACATTCAATAACTTAAAAATTAAAATTTTCTAAGAATTTTAAAGAACATGGCTTTTAAATAAAACATGGTATATTTATTTAAATTATTTAACAAATACAGCTCTCTCACACCTACACTGGATAGTACAATCAAAACCTTTTATTTTATTTTACAACATTTCTCGAAAACACTTGTAATTTTACATTTCTTAAACCTAAAAATGTTTCACTTTGAAGAACATAAAGTTAAGTCAGAATGTTTAGAACGGAAAGAGTTTCTAAGCTCAGGTAAACTAAAGGGATCCAAATAATTAAATGTTAAAGATAAATTCTTTAACTATAGGAATCTAAATAGTTTTTGTGCACTCTTCTTTTTATATTTTCATATTAATTATTTCAAAAACAGTACTAATTGTCTGAAGCAGAGAATATCTTTCTAAATATGTCTCTGAAGGCTTGTTTAACTTGCTGGTTTCTCAGAGTATAAATGAATGGATTCAACATAGGGGCCACTGAAGTATTGAGCACAGCAACTCCTTTGCTTGAAGAGACTCTTTCATTTGCAGATGGCTTTATGTACATGAATATACAACTACCATAAGTGATGGATACAACAATCATGTGAGAGGAGCAGGTAGAAAGGGCTTTTTTCTTTTGCTGACTTGAAGGGAATTTTAGAATTGTCTTCATGATATAAGAGTAAGACAAAACTACTAAGAAAAGTGTGACAATGACGATCATCACGGCTAAGAAAAAAGCAATCAGTTCTAAAAAATGTGTGTCTGAGCAAGAAAGTTGCAAGACAGGAGAAATGTCACAAATGAAATGATCAATGATGTTTGAGGCACAGAAATCCAGGTTAAGAACCAAAATCAGTGGAGGGAAAATGATCAGGAATGCAGTTGCCCAAGCACTGAGTACAAGCTGATGACAGACTCTGCTGCTCATGATAGATGCATAATGCAAAGGCTTACAGATGGCAACATAGCGGTCATAGGACATAGCTGCCAGAAGGAAAAATTCTGTAGTCCCCAATAATATGTAAAAAAATAACTGAGATATACAATCATTGTAGGAGATGGTCTTCTCTCCGGTTATAGTGGTGATTAGGAATCTGGGGATACAAGCACTTGTGAAGGAAATTTCCAGGAAAGAGAAATTATGGAGGAAGAAATACATCAGGGTCTTGAGACGAGAAGCCAGTAGCGTGAGGGCAATGATGCTTAAGTTTCCTATAGTACTCAACATGTAATTTAGAAGTAGAAGTAAGAAAATTACAATCTGTAACTGAGAATTATCTGTCAGTCCCAGAAGGATAAACTCTATCTGCTTTGTATGGTTCTTCATTTCTCTTTTGTGATGTCACATTCTAGAAATAAAAAACGTACAATAATAAGAAACTATCTGAGTAGCTTGATATGTAGAAAATGATACATGAAAGGATTCATATTCACAAACATACTTATTTATGAGGCTGAAGACCATGCAAAAGAAACTATTTTTAAAAAGCACCAAAGAAGTCAACTCAGTTTTGAAAACTGACCTGCAAAATCCATGCTTTATTTTTTCTCCTTACTTTCAAACTTCCGACTCATTTGTAACTAGTTCTAAGTTTGTCCATTTCTTAAATAAATTATATAAAATCTTGGTTCCTCATTCAAAATTCATTAATTCATTTTTAATTATTGACTTTGTAGAAATAAAATATGCCAGTATAATGAATTTTGAAATTCTGAAATTTTAGATTTCATATTAAAGTTGTCTTTACTTAGAGCCCCATTATAGCCTCTTGCAACTTTTCTATGAACTACTGAAAAAGACATAAAATGACAAAAGAAAAAGAGTGTAAGGGGTGCCTGGGTGGCTCAGTGGGTCAAGCGTCTGATTTTGGCTCAGGTCATAATCTCAGGGTTCAGGGTTTTGAGCCCCATGTGGGGCTCTGTGTTGACAGCCTGGAGCCTGGAGCCTGCTTTGGATTCTTTGTCTCCCTCTTTCTCTTTGCCTCTCCTCCACTCTCTCTCTCTCAAAAATAAACATTTAAAAAAATTTTTTAATGAATATTTAAAGAATATCCAAAATAATAAATTGAAACTATTACCAGTTCAGCAGTGTGGAATAAAACACAAATTTCTAAAAAGAAAAAAAATATTGAGAATATATAATAGAATATTTACCTTTCTCAGAAGGCAATTCAATTTCCATCTCACATATAAGCCATTTGTCATTGCATAGTTTGAGTGAAAAGTAGGAAGCAATCTATTTTAAAATTATCAATTCTTTAAATAATTTTATTCATGCAGATAATTTCATTTTGAAGTGAGTACACTGATGAATATATTCCCTTTAGAAATATTCTAAATGAAATTTAAGATGCAAAATTGCAAAAAGGTGTATACAAACTGACCCTATTTTTATAAATATCTACATAAGCTACATGAAGGTATGATTTCTGCCAACACACACAAAAATAATAGGAATTAAAAGTAAAGGACTTACAGTAAGTTGTTAAGTTATAGGGCATTTATATTTTTCATTAAAAATTCAGTCGTTCTTAGTAACATATCCTACCAAAGAAACCATGCAATAAAACATGTTTTTCAAACTTCTCTAATTTATTATTTTATAAAAGAAAAATAAAAATTACTTTGAATTAAAAACACTAATTGGTTATATATTTTAGAGCGGTATTTTAAATTAAAATAAATCTAGTGAGGCACTTTACTTTCCTCTTAATCCAAGGAAAATCTTTGTTATCAATTTGCTAACTAATTGCAGAATATGTAGGCTATTCCCAAATAAACTCAGAACATAAAAACTGGCAGAGAGAAAAAAACATATCATATGTATTCTTTCTTTTAAATAAAAATATTAATCTAAATAATTCTTATTAATTTTCCAATCAATATTTTTACCTGTTCTGAAGCTGTTCTTTTTATTATTGAATACATAATATTTTCCTGTACATGAGTACTCCCATTACCTCATATACAAATTCATAACCCCATTATCAATGATAAGTTTTCATTGCTCAAAGTGTTCATCGTAATTAGCACCTCCAAAAGAGCTATTTTTCCTGCTTTTAAAAAACATATTAACATATGTGAAGCCAATTCTCTGAGAAAAGTATCCTCCAACTTTGTTATATTTGACTGACTTCTAGAGTTGTTCAGGTACTCTTTCTCTAGAGAGCATAAGATACTCTTCATTCCCTTCACAATACTGTACTGCAGTGTCTGGTTTAAACCACTATAGCATTAGAAATGCAAGTGCAAGTGCATAAATCAAACTTCAAGCTCTTGTATTTACGGGTTTAGAAAATGAGGAGTAATTAATGCTATATACAAGGAGTAATAACAAAATATCACTTCTAAATCATTGCTTCTTATTTGTATGTAACTAACAGAGTATTTGTAGTTACTCTTACATTTTTGAAAGCAACACCACTATTTTACTTACCATAAGCAGTATATGTTGGTATATTTTTTTTTCTAGAGGCTATATGACCAGGGATCAACCATAATGAAAGGCAAACATACCACTGGGAAACAATATTCAATTTTGTAGGCAGAAAAATTAATATAAAATACCTTTTTTTATTAATTCAATATAGGGAGATAAAGTGTGACTATTTTAATAATGTAATTATTCTGCACTATCAATATATCTAAACTTATACGATAGTATCTATGCCCTGGGTAAGAAAGATTTCTCTTAAGCTCCTCTGTTGAAATATAATACAAATTGTAAGATGTGCATCCAACCAATCGTACTTTGCAAACATTCGTGAAGATTACCATAGCTGAGATGATTAGCTTGAAACTTGGGAAATATTTATTAGTTTGAAATGATCTGAGAAATGAACACATTCCTACAGGAAATCCAAAGGGACAGTGTCTCTAAGGAGAAATAAGAGAGATGAAAAATTTTCAAAAGAGCCTACAAAACACTAGTTGGCCTCTGTACTTATCATTTTATTAAATAAAAGCTTCTTGTTTCAAGCATGATGACAGACAACAGTTAGGATTGTCACATTAAAAATACTCCTTTTAAGACAATCAGCAAGACAATCATGCTGTACACTAGATTATTTTGGGTCATACACAATAATATGTGCCGAGATAGCAATAATATGTGCTAAGTTAATTCCTTTTTTAGTTTTTTTTCTTTTCTAATACATAAATCTATCACTAGAAGAGCAGCATATGGGGACCTAACTCAAATACTACTCCTACTTATCTTTTTTTTTTTTTTTACAAACAATTGTGTTCGATTTTAAGAGAAGAAATAGAATTTTTGCACATTATAATTTGAGAATGAATATTTCCTGCAGTGATTTGAGAATGTACACCTAAGTTCAAACTTTTTGAGTTACTAATCATTGTAACCCTTGTCATTTATTGGATTTTTACTGTGCAGAAGTACTGTACTAATTGTCGTACCTTTGTTTTCAATTTAATCATCATAATAGGCAAAGTATACATAATTATGAACTTCTTGGTTGTTGGAAAATACTGAGAATTAGGGAAATCATTTTACTTGTTCACACTCATAACAAAGTTTAGAAATTATAGAGATAGGATGGCAATTAGAAGTTTGTTAACCATTATGCAATGTTTCCAATTAAGTAAATGGATAGTTAGATAACAGATAATGGTAGATAGATAGATAGATGATAGATAGATACAAAGACACATAGATAGATGAGGATAGATCATAGAAAGATAGATGATGATAGATGATGGATGAATGCATGGATAGATAGAAGATAGATAGACAGATAGATAGATAGATGATAGATAGATAGTTGATAGACAGATAATAGATAATACACAGAAAGATGAGAAGAATCCAATAACTTTTTCAAGAAATAAAATGAATTCATGAAACTTTTTTGAGTATACCTTTAAAATAAAAATTGTATTTTTAACCATATTTTATATTTTTTAAAGTTTAAATGACCATATTATGGAAAAAGTTGTAATTGAACAGAAACAGAAACAAATGAAGTAATAGTAACTTACACTGAACAAATCACAGGGTTAAAAAGCAAAGAAACAAAAATAATTTAGTGTGTAACTTTTTAAAATATCGTGCTCTGATGATTGACTGTCCATGGGATATATTCTAAAGAGTAAAAGGATCAACAAATGAATCTTTAATTTGTTTGTTATCATTAGGCAAATTAATAAATATATTGATGTTGACAACTAGGAATCCTAAGGTAGAAAAAAGGGGGGAAGTTGAATCAAATATGAATGGGAAAATATCAGTGGTGTTGGATTAGAATGACAGGCAGCAATGTCAACTAATGAACTCTTCATGTGTTTTTTACCCTAGCTTTGTCCTTTAAGAGATCCTAGAAAGCATTCTGACAGCATTATTAGGATCAAAACCAAGCGTAACTTTCCAAAATGACATGGGAGCCTCCTTGAAGGTCAAATTCTCTATGGTTCAATCCCTCCTTCTTTTTGTGACTTCTACATACTGGGTTAGCCCAACATTTCTTTGCTCTCTTCTTTCTATGCTTATTCCCAAGGTCCTCTTACTTGGTCTTCTGTTCTATCTATTTGGTGGAATTAACTACATCTCACCATTTCCATTGCCACTTTTCTGGTTAAAGCCACCATTTTTAAATTTTTTACATTTTACTGACAATTTTACTAGGCTAAGATATTGACATTAAATTCCTAGCATATGAGAAACTAGTGTTGAACATCAATTCATGAAATGCTGTGTTTTCAAATTTATCTTTAGTTAATGTATTATTAACATACTGGGGCACCTGGTTGGCTCAGTTGGTTAAACATTTGACTTCAGCTCAGGTCATGATCTCATGCCCCGCATTGGGCTCTGTGCTGACAGCTCAGAGCCTGGAGCCTGTTTCAGATCCTGTATTTCCCTCTCTCTCTGCCTCTCTCTTGCTCCCTCTCCCTCCCTCTCTCTCTCAGAAATAAATAAACATTAAAAAATAAAAAATATATATATTATTAACAAACTGATAAAAATAGCACTTTATGTGCAAAATATCACCCCAGGTTTTTCTGCCCAGATTGTATCTGTCTCATCCTCTAAAATGGCATTAAAACAACCACTTGATCATTTGGGGGAAAATTTGATATCTTCATACACTATACCAATATAATCCAGATACATTATAGATACTAATGTAAATAGGTCTTAAAGCTATGGAAAGAATATATAAGTGAATGTATGATAAGATCAGAATCAGTAAAGCCTCTCAAGTAATGGCAACAAGTTCAAAAATAATAAAACAAAAGACATATATTTTACTACATATTAACCAAATTTTCTTTATACCAGCAACACCCTAAATTATATTAAATGTTAAATAACAAATCATTAAATAGGATTTGTAACATATAAGACTTACATAGACTTAATATCCTATATATATAAAAATATCTTGGAAAAGAATAGTCACTTAAAAAAAATGAAAGAATAGTAGTATTATGTTCATAAAAACATAAATTGCCAATGAACATTTGAAAAATGTTATATATCATAAGCAATCAACAAAATATGGATTAAGGTGAACAAAAGAACAAAATATTATTTGTATCATCATTTTGGCAAAGATGTAATACACTGATAATACATCTTGACCTGGTGTTATTAACCCATCTTCCAGTCTCCAAGGACATGTCCCTATTCCTAGATGCATCAGTCAGCTTTTGTTTTCTTTTACTTCTCTATATTAATTACATTGTATATTCCTTACTGACTTTAAAGTAGGGTCACCAAGGATACTTGTTTTTGTTGTTTTTAACTTAGTTGATCTTACCTACATAACAGCTTGACTATGTAAAGTATCCTCAATCATTCCTTGGTGAAACTTTAAGGAAACCATCCCATGCTAAAATTGTTTGGTCACATCATCAACTTTTCAAAAATCAGAGAATTTCTGGTGTTCCTTGCCTGTTTACTAGTCTTTCCTTCTACGGAGCTAATCAGATTATACAGAAATACTCCCTTGTTTAATTTAGGCAGATACTGTAATTCATGATAAATGTTAGACCTAAGGATATAAAAATTGATAAAGGTTGTGTATGCATTTCCACTGTTGCCTTTGAGTGAAAGTGAGGAAGCATGACTACATTATATCCATGTTACTACTGATAATTCTTATTTAATTGTGATCTGTGTGGAAATGAAACTAGAGCCTGAATGAGAGACTGAACTGTATGTTCATATTTCTCAAATCAAGTTTTTCCATTATGAAATATGAAAAACTAATTAAAATATTTTCAGTCACTTTCCTAAGTGTGTGTGTATTTATATGTATACACATTTATAAACAAACACTCATTTTTATATATGTATATGTGTGTATTAAAAACCTGTATAGTTCATAAGGATATGAGAAATTAATTTCATGTCTTGAGTGTTACTTCTTTTTCAAGAATATGAATCATGGAAGCAGATGAAGAGATGGCTAAGCTTGTGTTTTATGAATTGGTTAAATATGTGAGCAATAAAATGGTCAGATTTGATAAGCATATGACGCAATGTCTATTGCCCTAATTGCTAACACATGCACACACACATACACACACACACACAATCTCAATTGTACAAATACATCTCATCAACTAATAAATATCTTTTTTTAAAACAAAAAGTTTTGATGTCTAGGCATATTAAACAAAAATCAATGTTACATCAGTAATAAAATTAATTTGTTGGAATGTTTCGGAGGCATGTTTCTGAAGTAGGTAACTAGAAGGACAAAGAAAGGGTTATTCCACAGCCTAGGATAATAGCCAGGATCAGCAGGGACTTTTACTAGGGGCTACAACAGGGAATGAAAGGAAGATGACTGGAAGAAGAAAGGAAGGTGGGCTTTGGGTAACAACGATTCTGTGTTTCTCATTTGAGCTACTACAGGTGTTTCAGGTGTGACTCTGCAGAACAGAATAGGATAACAGCCTTGAGACTAAGTTTTTTGCCCATGAGTATATTTCAGCCTTCATCCTCTCTGATAGTGTCTAGAAATTCTGAATGATACTCTTGGTTACGGAGGTTCCATCCAAGACCATTGTGTCAAAGAAGGAACCCAGGAGCAGGCTTTGGTTGAAGCTAGCCATCTCATACCACATCATACAACAGAAACGTCAGTCCATTCTAACTGGACTACAGTCTGAGGAATTTGTCCTATGTACTGTCAGTAAAATCAAAGAGTAATCCCACACAGTTAAGGGACTTTCTAGCAACTAGTTCAGGTAAATATAATACTATACAATACTATCATTAGCTCATACCTACAACTTTTTAAAGACCTCATTACCTTATCCTTATTGATTTATGTTCTCTATTGCTTTCACATGGTCTACATTAGAATTTAAATGAAAAATCCTATGGAATTGTGATCAGGGAGAGCTGATGAAATGCCCAGCCTGAGAGACTACATTCTAGTACTCAAAAATTGGGCCACTGAAGGGCTAGATGAGCATGATACAAATTCTTATATGGAAGGAAGGACTTTCTACATTAGTGTACTTTCTTCTACATGAACCACAGGAATTAAAGGACTTCTGTCAAGTAGAATCTTGAAATATAAGTAGAGGATACATCTTGGTCTTTGTAAATATCTATGTGTTTAATTAATATACTGAGAAATTATTATATTTCAGGAAATGTGATTGGATCTGAGTCTACTACTGAGAATAAGATAGGCCCTGATCTCAAGAGTGTCACAGTCTAACTGGGTGACAAACAGTTAAATAAGTAATTCAATACAGCTCTGATGCTGGGATCATGTATATAGGAATACAATGGAGATGTTGCCAGCCTAGTCTATAGGAATTGAGATGGTATCTCAGAACTTATTCTAGGTGCAGTGAGGAAGAAGGATTGAAATGCTCAAAACAGGGTATAGGAAGTCCAATTAGGGTATGAATCTTTCATTTTGAGTGTGAGATCAAAGTGATCTTAAGTAGCATAGAAACAGGTGGAATGAAAGAGATGAAATGTTTTTATAACATATTAAGGTTGTAAATAGATTAGCCTTATCCAGATGTGAGCAATAGGGTGGAAGGAGGCTTTCTAAAAGAAGAGTAAAAATAATGAATTGAGCAAGAGTGGTGATAGTACATTAGTGAATAAAGTTATCAGATTTTGGCAGCCTGACTAATGAATGAAAGACAGAAGAAGAGACTAAAGAGAGATTTATATTCACTTAAGTGAATTCATTTAAAGGCATGGTCTTTGAAATTCAGAGATTGGCTGGATATTAACCTGAGCTATGCTAAAGAATACAACTTGTGACAAGCGTTGCCTCATATTTTAATAAACTGAATGTATGTAATAAAGGGCTTGGTGCATTACTAAGAAGTGTATAAATAAGGAACTATTATAGAATATGAAAGCGGCAGATAAAATGGTCAAATCTCAGGGTTTGTCTTGTTTTTAATTGCTACATTTTGCAATAGTTTAACATTACTATTGCAAATAGTAACAAATGAAAGTGAACAAATCATAAGGGCACAGTTTTGTATATAGCACACAAATGGCATCATCCAAGCCTATAGAGGCATATAACCTAAGCTCGGACCTAGTCTTACCTTCACAATCCTCTGAATAGAGACACTCTCCTGACTTCTAACTCCACAGAAAGTTTTGCTTATTTGTGAAACTTGCATAAATGAAATCATGCTCTACGTATTCTTTTGTGTCTTGTATCTTCATTCAGAGTTATGTTTGTGAAAACTTTTCATGCTATTGCATGTAGCAATATTAGTTTTATCTTCATTAGTATACTCTTCCATTTTATGAATATACCACAATTTAAAAACTGATTTTATTATTAATGGACATTTTTATATTTCAAGTTTTTGGATTACTGAGAAAATGAGGCTAAAATTTTCCTAAACATGCATGTATTTTGTGTATATATGTACACATTTTGATTGGATAAATACATAGGACTATAACTTTCTCTTTCACAGATATCTGGACATCAACTTAACAAATATATTCAAAAAGTTTTTATAGTGTTTATATGAATGTACACTCTAATCTTCACCATTCATGGTATGGTCCATCTATTTAATGTCAGTTATTCTCATGGTTGAGCAGAGGCTATGACTTTAATTTCCTTTTCCCTAAGTACTAGAAAGTTCACATTTCATATGTTCACTAGCCATTAGGTATGCTTTTTAGTGAAGAAATTAGTCTAATTGTTATTAGGTTGGGTTTTGTTTTCCCTTTGGTTTGTAATAATTTTAAAATTCTTATTATAGTCCTTGATGATTATTACAAACATCTTCCCCCACTCTCTGACTGGTCTTATTTAAATCGCTTTAATCCAGTATAACTTATATACATACAATAAGATGCATATAAGTGTTGTATTCCATTGAGCTTTGACAAATGTGGATACACATCTTTATAACTAATACAATCAAGATATACAAATTTCTATGACTTGTAAATATTTAATTGTGCTCTTTCCTAGTTAATCCTTCATAAGAGATTTTGTTTTTTTCTAATTAAATTAAATCTTAAAGATTTTTCTCTTTAATGTGTATATATTTTCACTTGGCGTACTAGTTTAAGATTTATCCACATTATCACATACATGAATTCTTTATATACAGATATATACACACATATATATTGACACTCTATCTTTTGTGTTTGCTAAATTCACTTAATCATTAAAGGATATTTTGTAGATTACTTAGGATTCTCTATCTACCCAATCATGTTATCCAGGGAAGATGATTTAACTCCTTTATTTCTAATCAGAATGTTATCATATTTTTCTATCCTTATTTTACTGGTTAGAAACTCCAGCACATTGTTGAATATGCTAGAAAGTAGTCATCCTTGCTTAGTTCATGATTTTACAGGAAAGCTTTTAGGCTCTTCTCCTTATATTTGATATTAGCAGAACTTCTGTTTTGTTTTACGCAATGTGTTTTACACATTGAGACAGCTCTCTTTGCTACCACTTTACTGAGATATTTTTAACATAAATAATTAGTGTTGAATTTTGTCAAAGATTCTATCCTGAAACTCATCAGAAGATACTATACATTCTCCCTTCTTCTGTTATTATGGAGAAAGACTGATTGATTTAAAATACTGAACTGTGGGCAGGGGATGGACTAGGTGAGTGATGGGTATTAAGGAGGACATTTATAATGAGCAATAGTTATTATATGTAAGTGATGAATCACTAAATTCTACTCCTGAAATGAATATTACACTATATGTTAACTAACTAGGATTTAAATAAAAACTAAAAAACTAAAATAAAATATTGAGCCAACATTGAATTACTGGAGTAAATGTCACCTTTCATGATATGTTATGTTTATAGAGTTATTGAGTATAATGAGCTTGATTTACTTTTTTTGTTGAAAATTTCTATCTTAGAAGATATTGTTCAGGTGTTTTCCTTTTTTTTGTAATGTCTTTGTTTGGTTTTGCTACCATGGTAATACTTGCCTAATAAAAGGAGATGGATGGGCACCTGGGTTACTCATTTGGTTAAGGATCTGAGTCTTGATATTGTCTCATCATAATCTCGTGGTTCCTGAGATTGAGCCCCATGTCAGCCTCTGTACTGAGAGTGCAGACCCTATATGGGATTCTCTCTACCTCTTTCTCTACCCCTCCCCCCACCACTCAACTATTGTTTAGTTTTTCTATACCTTTATTGACTTTCAATCAACTAGTTCCATCAATTCATAACACAATCTCCAATTATAATTACCAGTTTATCTGTTTCTTCTTTCATTTGTGCCAGTTTATTCTTCTTGTAGTTTGATACACTGTTAAATACATAAATAATTAGAATCTCTTGGTGTTCGTGGTTAATTGGCTCATTTATCAAATAATATGTAATTTCCTTCTATATGCTTGTTAATTTTCTTTGATGGTAATATTAACATAGTTACTCCAGCATTCTCTTGACTATGGTTCACATGGGACTCATTATTGTATTCTTTTACACTAAGCTACCCATGTCATTATATTTGAAGTGAAGGGTTTAAATACACCATCTAGCTGGGGGATTTTTTAAAAATTCATCTTATAATCTCTACCTTTTTTAATCAGTGTGGTATGTTTTGATTATTTTATACTCATTTATGTTTGGACTTCTGTTCATCATTTTCTTACTTGATTTCTGTTTGTTCCCATTGTTGTTATTTCTTTTGTTTCCTATATCCTGGCTTAAAATTAACTCCTTTATGTTTCATTTAAATTTATATAATATGTTTTGGACTATACCATTTCCTAAAAGCTTGTGTGTGACTTATAATAAAAACAGTAAGCATTTCACAGACCACTTGAATCAATATCATACAAATGAGGATAGAATTTAGAAAATATATTACAATATAGGATGCTGCACTCTTCTCTTTTTATTGCAATTGTCATTTATATTATGTTTATATACATCAGAAACTCCACTAGATAATGTTATAATTTTTGCTTTCAGCAATCAATTTTATGAAAGGATTTAAATAGAACTGTGTTTTTGTCTTAAACGTTCAGTAGAAGTCTACAATTAAATCATCTGACCCTGAAGTTCTCTTTGTGGGGTGATTTGCTAGATGTTTGTTTACTTTAATAGATACAGGGCTCTCTAGGTTAGATATTTCATTTTGAATTAGCTTGAGTAAATTGTACCTTTCAAAGAATAAGCTCATTTCATTGAAGTTACCAAATCTACTCTGCAGATGTTTTCAAAATATTTCATTTTTATCTTCTTATTAGCTTTATAACCTGTAATGCTAGCATTGTTCTCATTCCTGATAAATCTTATCTTTCCTCTTTTTTTCACAACAGTTTTATCAATGTTATTTATCCTTTCTAAAAATCAGCTCTTGATTCCTTTAAACTTGACTCTTGTTTTCTTGTTTTCTGTTTCATTGCTTTCTGTCTTGTTTTCTGTTTAGATACTTTCTCTTTGACATTTTGCATGTAGATTGCTTAAAACAGCAAAGGCAGCAATGAGAAATCACACAGCAATAACAATATTCATCCTGTTGGGACTTACATAGGACCCACAGCTGCAAGTTCTCCTTTTTATCTTCTTCTTTCTCACCTATGTGCTGAGCATGACTGGAAATTTGACCATCATCATTCTTACATTCATGGATTTTCATCTTAAGACACCTATGTATGTTTTTCTTCGAAATGTCTCCATCTTAGAAATCTTATTTACAAAGGTACGTATTCCCAGTTTCCTGTACAGCTTATCAACTGGGGACAAAACAATTACTTATAATGTTTATGTTAGCCAAGTATTCCTTATGGGGTTTTTGGGGCCACAGAATTTTTTCTCCTGGCAGCCATGTCCTATGACCGCTATGTGGCCATCTGCAAACCCCTTCATTACATGACCATCATGAACAACAAAGTCTGTACCATCTTTGTCTTCTGTAGCTGGATCTCTGGGTTGATGATCATCGTTGCACCTCTTGGTATGGGCTTCCAGCTGGAATTCTGTGACTCCAATGCCATTGACCATTTTGGCTGTGACCCATTTCCTCTTTTTAAGATTTCATGCTCAGACACGTGGCTTATAGAACAGATGGTTATAATCTTTGCAGTACTGACATTCATTATTACACTGATCGGTATCATTGTTTCCTACGTATATATCATCAGGACAATTCTAAGATTCCCTTCTGCTTCCCAAAGGAAAAAAGCTTTCTCTACCTGTTCATCTCACATGATTGTTATTTCCATCACATACGGCAGCTGTATTTTCATCTATATCAAGCCTTCAGCCAAAGAACAGGTGGACATCAATAAAGGGGTAACCGTGCTCACTACATCTGTTGCTCCTTTGTTGAACCCTTTCATTTATACTTTGAGGAACAAGCAAGTGAAACAGGCTTTTAATGACACAATAAAAATAATTGCATTTACCTTACACAAGTAAGAGCAAATGGAATTTGAAAAATTAATGAAAACAATGATTTATTCCATCACATTTTTCTCTGTAAGTCCTAACTAGTTCAGTCAGGTTAACCTACCTAAAATCTTTCAAATCTTGAGATGTGAACCTGCTCAGAACAAATGATTTATTTCTCTCTTTAATCTCAATCAAAACTGTTTCTTCAATTTAATTAATTATATAGAAAGGACATGAGAATTTGTTTCCAAGAAATAAAATCTTCTTCCTTCTCTCACTAAGCTTCTCTAATATTATTCAAAAAGAGACTGTATAACATGTGAAATACAGTGTCTATGAGTCCTGAGAAGTTTTTGGATCAATAGTTTTTCTAAACTTCTTCAATTCACATATGTAAATATTCCAATAGAAACATTTGAATTATAAAATACTTCATCTTTGTTTTAAGGTATTAATCATATAAACTTTAAAAAAAAGAACTCAAAATGGGTATATCAAGCATAATTAAAACATTGTAACTAAAGTAAGAAAATAAATACTAGGAATCTGGAAACAAATATGATATACTAAAGACATAAGCAACCTAGAATATTTAGATTTACTTCAAGGAAGAGGGGAAAAATTTTGACCAGAACTTCTTGACGATAGCCTGCAAGCACTCATACCCACATGCACATATGCACAAAATAAAACAGGATTAAAAATAATAAGAGGACTTTTGTTTCTAGCTCTACCAGAGTAACTAATTTGAGCCCATGTTCTCTGCTTAAATCATCATGAATCTAAATCAAGTTAGTGAAGAAACCTGACAACAAAAAACTCAAAACTGTATCTTTTTAGAAATAGAGATTTCAATAAATGTGTCCACAATTAACACTACCTCAGTCTACAGTGCAAGACAGAGACGAGGCTCAACATGACTGTCTCTCTGATGTGAGTTGGCAAAGATCAAATCAGCTGAAGTGTTAGTATCCTCGGATCAAGACTACATTGAACTGGAATCTGGGCAGAAGGTCCCCATTTATACCTTGGCTGAGGAGCAAGTGTAGCCCATGATTGCACATGAGTAATAAGGTTAAGAGTTCAACAAAAACACTAGATGCTGAGCAGTCTGTGGGCTTGCAGTTTGGGCTAAGAAAGTGAAAAGACCTTATTAATATCTCTTCAAATCTCAGACTTCTCACTGAACACCAGCAAAGCCACTTAGGAGTATATTAGGAGTAAAGACCACAGTATAGAGCAACAGTGAGAAAATTAAGATCTAGGGTGAAATCTATCCACAACTGGTTCTAGTAAATAATGTTTTATTGAAACATGTCCACTCCCAGTCATCTGCATATTGTCTATGGCTGCTTTTAATGGCAGACTTGAGTAGCTTAATAGACCTCATGGCCTCAAAAGCCAAAGATATTTACTATCTATCCTTTTACAAAAAATGTTTACCCACCTCTGGTGTAGAATTTACTTTTCTATTTTTTGTATCATTTGAGAAGAAATAATGAGAGGCAGGTTGCAATGCAGCAACATTGCCTTCATCAACCCAGATGTCTCTAGATGGTAACTTTTAAACTTGTTGTCCAGCCAGGAAAATTGAATTAGTCTATCCCTGTACAATCTTCCCCTTTGTCAATGACTGTATTTGAAAGGAAGAAAATGTGAAGAAGTCTATGTATTCTGTCCACCTATATCTCTCACTAACAACTCAAGTTAGAACTGTGTCAATGATGTTTTCTAACACATGGGGAATTTACTTATTTGCCATTGAATAGAAAATCTTGTTTAGCCCACCCATTCCTATAAATCTTCAATCTTACCTTAACTTTCCTTGAAAAATGATACTTATTCACAACTCTTCAAGTTCTATAGTGAAATTCAAAATCAAGCCACACTAGTATCTTCCCTATCCTACAGCTATTGAATTCAAGGAAGGCCATCTGCATGATCTGTTCATCATTCAACTTAAGTATGTGCCAAAACTGTAAGGCAAAGTCCTTAAAGTTTGGATAGTGCCTTTCAAGTGCTGTTTGACTGAGTCATCCTTAGTGTAGCTTGCCATGCACTCAAATAAAAGTAGCCATCATTTTTAGCCTAAGTCACCCTAACTGAAGACACTATCCAAGATGAAAATTATGTGAGACTAATTCTTACTAAATACTATGAGAAATTTTAGTTATATTTTAAAGTGAGTGCATTCACTAGTCCTTAAGTTATGTCTTGTTTCATGTGAAAAAAATCTCTTTTATCTTGGTATTTAAAGTAGATATTGGAGCTCTCTGTTTCAAAATTAAAATAAACTTCAATATTGAAAACATCAAAGTCGGAAAATTAAGATTACTTCAAGCTGACATTAGGTTTTCCCTCATTAATAAAATATTAACATTCACGATTTTATACTTTACAAGCCAAAATAGATAATATCACATATTTGTTATATATACTGGCCTTCTATTTATTAGTTTAAAGTAGCTACTCTATGGTATGAGCCATAAAACCGTGGGTAGAAAGGGAATAACCAACTAATCTCTTCATAAATTCTATTTGGAAACTGTTAATCAAAAAGTTTCAGACTGGAGGGTACAAATTGATCAATTAAATTCATTATATATGGGTTTTTTTCCTTTTTAAAAAAATGTATTTATTTTTACTTATTTTTTAGTAATAGAAGACAGAGCATAAGCAAGAGAGGAGCAGAGAGAGAGAGGGAGACACAGAATCAGAAGCAAGTTCCAGGCTCTGAGCTGTGAACACAGACCAGATATGGGCCTCAAGCCCACAAATCGTGATAATGATCTGTGCTGAAGTCAGATGCCTAACTGTCTGAGCCACCAGGTGCCTTTTTGCCTTTTTAAAAAAATAGGTAGGTTTCCTAGAACTTTTGATGATTAATGAGTGAGGAACAACAATTGGATCTATTTACTGCAAAATTTGCACTGGTTACAGATAATGTCCTGTTCTCTAGTTTGAAAATTAATCTGATATTCTCTTTGAATATGAGGGAAAATAGCCATGATTTATACAAATTAAAGTAGAATTTAGTATAAGATCATATTAACAATTAAAGACTATAAGTGTTGATCACTAAATTATATATCTGAAACTAATTTTCCATTATATGATAATTAACTGGAATTTAAATATAAACTATGAATAAATAAATAAATAAAGTTTCAGAGCTCTTGTCTTTTCCCTGACATTAGCCTTCCATTGTATTCTAATGCTGCATCCACTTTCTTGCTGGACAAGAAAGACTTTAGACTTAGAATCTACAACACACTTACCTCAAAGGACATTTCATCTCAGCAGAAAATCAACATGGAAACAATGGCTTTGAATGACACACTAGACCAGATGGACTTATAAAAAAGTTAATAATTTGGCACTCTAATGAAGGAAGAGTAACAACTTTGTATAAATATATATTTGTAGGTAAGCCTGATGTTGTGGAGAAGGTCACATCTGTTTATTCCTCCTCCTTCTATGGATACTCATGAATTAATTCAAATCACATGTATTGAGAACTTATGATGTGATCAATATTGCTATACGTATTAAGGCCAAAAAAAGTGGACAGGTAATGGCCCATCTCTACTGATATATATTACATTCAGAACATTCCATTCTAAAGTCTAAAGCATTCCATCCCATGGAATTCTAAAATTCCATTCCATTCCATTCAAAACAGCGAAATACATTCTTTTAAGTGTACATGGAACATTCTCCAGAATGGATCACATATTAGGTCACAAAACAAGCCTTAACAAATACAAAAATATTGACTCATACCATGTACCTTTTCTATCCATAATGCAATGAAACTAGAAGCTAACCACAGGAAGATATTTGGAAAGACCACAAATGCATTGGAGGGTAAATATCTCCTACTAAACAGTGAATTGGTCAACCAGGAAATCAAACAAAGAACTTAAAAATACATGGAAAAAAATGAAAATGAAAACACAACAGTCCACAACAGTTTTGGGAGCAGTAAAAGTAGTCCTAAGAGGGAAGTACATATCAATACATGACTACCTCAGGAAGCAAGAAATATCTCAAATAAACAACCTAACTTTACACCTAAAGTTGCTAGAAGACAAGCAACAAATGAAGTTGAAATCCAGCAGAAGAAAGGAAATAATAAAAATGAGAGCTGAAATAAATGGTCTAGAAACTAAAACACACACACACACACACACACACACACACACACACACACACACACAAATAGAACAGATCAATGCAACCAGGAGCTGGTTCTTTGAAAAAAATGAATAAAATTGAAAAACCTCCAACCAGACTCATCAGAGAGAAAAGAGGAAGGATCCAAATAAATAAAACCACATGTGAGAGAGAAAAAATAACAACCAACACTACAGAAATACAATTATAAAGGAATATAATGGAAAAACTACATGTCAACAAATTGGAACAACCTGGAAAAAATGTACAAACTCTTAGACACAAATAAGATACCATAACTGAAAGAGAAGAAATAGAAAACTTGAGCAGACAGGTAACCAGGAAAGAAACTGAATTGGTAATCAGAAAACTCCCCACAAATAAAAGTCCAGGGCCAGATGGCTTCACAGGCAAATTCTACCAAATATTTAAAGAATAATTAATGCCTATTCTTCTCAAACTATCCCAAAAAATAGAAATATAAGGAAAACTTCCTAAAACTCATTCCATGAGGCCAGCATTACCCTGATCCTAAAACCAAATAGAGTCCACAAAAAAAGAGAAATACAGGCCAATATCCTTGATGAACATGAATGCAAAAATAAGACAAAAACAGAGAGAGAGGCAAACCATAAGAGCCTCTTAAATACAGAGAGAAAAATGAGGGTTGCTAGAGGGAAAGTAGTGGGGGGATGGGCTAAATGGGTAATGGGCATTAAAGAGGGCACTTGTGATACACACTAGGTGTTATATGTAAGGGATGAATCACTAAATTTTACTCTGGAAACAATATTACACTATATGTTAACTAACTTGAATCTAAAGACACATATAAACTACCATAACTGAAAAAGAAGAAATAGAAACTGAGTAGTCAATAAATTGACTCTTCACTACAATGATTTGATGATTTCCTGTCTTCCATTTAATTAATTAAAAAGAAAAAAAGATAACATATCTAACTACTTGATATTGGGAAAATGTTAGAAGGTAAATTTTCAGTTAAGGTTTAGAATGGCCCTACTATATTTTATTTGGTGTTCTGACTTGGAGTCAATTCCAAACTGTTCATCACAGGCCCAGAAAGATATTCAAAGGAACTGGCAATGGGAAAGTGTAACTGGGAAGGTGGACTGTTCAGCCTTAAAGAGAGCTAATTTCTCTCTTAAGCGGTATAACTACATGCTTTGTTAATGTAAGTCAATTGGTTAAAAGAAAATCTTAGAAATATAGTGAATATGGTAAATATTAGGAAGAAATACCTACTCTTCAGAATTATCTCCATGTGGAGGTGCATTCTTTTAAGAATAATTTTCAAAGAGTTAAAAAATACATGAGTCATACAGTCTTTCAATGAACACTTGCTAAATATTTTATTCAACTAGTTAAACCAGTAAGATAGTAAGTTTGTTTAAAAGGAGAATTCAAGGGGTGCCAGGGTGGCTCAGTCAGTTAAATGTCCATATTCCGCTCAGGTCATGATCTCATGTTCCTTGAGTTCAAGCCCTGCGTTGGGCTCTGTGCTGACAGCTCAGAGCCTGGAACCTGCTTCAAATTCTGTGTCTCCCTCTCTCTCTGCCCCTCCCCTGTTTGCACTCTGTCTCTCTCTCCCTCAAAATAAATATTAAAAAATTTTGAAAGGATAATCAAGGAATAAACACTATAATCAAAAGACTACTGTTAAGTATCTACTAGATACTGGATGGATTAACATCCTATAGTGTCATAAAACTATAATCTGTAGGGTAGCTTTTCCACAGAACAGAAATCTACAGTTAATGTGTCATTTCAAGGTATGTGGACTGTAAGCAAAGAATAAATAATAAAGTGTATTTTCAGGAACAATTAAATAATTTTTGAGCCTATAAGATAATGACATTGTAAAGACAGATAGTCATTTTCCTGCCTTATTTCTAAAGTTTGAAGATTTTTTCAACAATTCATGAGTGCAATTATCTTGGCCTGTCTCCTACCTACCCTTCCCCTGTTGTTGACAAGACTTATCTGACAGGTAGATCTTGAAAAAAGATCTGGGTATGCTACATCTATCCTATTCCCATTCCTCTCTTATGTTGTCTTTTCTACAGCTAGGTTTCAGACTGCTGAAATCATTCAATAAAAGTTACCCAACTTGCTTGGTGGGGTAGATTTGGATCAGTCTCACTGGAATGTCCAAAGCCATATTTTTAACACCTCTATCTATAACAAAACTGAATCTTTAACATCCACTTCATTGCCTACTTTCTCTAACTGACTCAGCAATCAACCATGATAAGGATGGGATTCCCTCACAATCCCAACAATGGCAAGGAACCCAAACACTTTTGTGAATATTATGTGGCGTTACACACAGGAAGCAAAGTATGGCAATACACTTCAAAATTCTAGTTTTGTTTAATGTTTTTCATTTTTGAGAGACAGAGAGTGAGTGGGGAAGAGGCAGAGAGAGAGAGAGAGAGGGAGGCACAGAATCTGAAGCACTATCCAGGCTCTGAGGCAAGGCTGGAACCCACAAACCGTGAGATCATGACCTGAGCCAAGGTCGGATGTTTAACGAACTGAGCCACCCAGGTGTCTCGCAAAATTCTAAATTATAAATGGATTTTGCCTCAGAAATCCTTTTCTGATAATAATGATGATAATTAAAGAAATAGATGAGATATATATGTATAAAATAAGATTAATATTTTTTAAATAAGATTTTTAACATATAACTTTATAATAGTTAAATACAGGAAGCTTTTCAAATAAAGATTTGTCCATAAAAAGTGTATAACACAGAAAAAATAGTGATGCAAATCTATATTTTTATGGTGGAAAAGTATTAAAACTATATTGACACAGAAATTGATTGTATACATACTACTCTCAAGTATACTTATATATTTTCCTGCTGAAAGTACAGACCTAAAGCAATTTTGTTGTCTCTTGTTAACATTTTGTTATCTATGGTTTGAAGAGTAGCTAGAAATATTTTCATCAGAAAAATATTGTTTTGCACTCAGAATGCATCTAATAAAATTGTCTCACGTTATTGTCTCAAAGGACATGATTCCCACTGCTGCCTCTATTATATATTTTGCCAAAATTCTGCACATATTATAATCATTAGTCATGTTTGAACTTTGGTTACAAGGGCCCTTTATTTACCCACATGGAGAGTCCCGCACATCCCTAAGAGTCTGAGATAATAAAACATCCATGTTACATCACTGTGTAAAATCTGTCTTTGCACAGAGAAACCAGAAAGCATCTGTCAAAATCTTCTGAAAATCACCTTAGATTTCTCATCATTTAAGATTATACTTTTCTTTCAGGTTTGCTGTCTAAGAAATTTTTTCCTAGGTTTAAAGTGGAATAGAATATTTTCTTTCCTTTTTTTAAATGTTTTTATTTCTTTTTAAGAGAGTCCAAGTGAGGTAGGAGAAGAAAGAAGTGGACAGAGATCTGACATGGGCTCTGCACTGACAGTAAATAGCCCCTTATGGGGCTTGAACTCACTAACCCTGAGATCATGAGCTGAGCCGAAGTGGGACGCTCAACAGACAGCCACCCAGGGGCCACTAAAGTGGAATAGAATTTTTAAGAGGAGTTCCTTGGCAACTCAGAGAACACTAGCTGCAGAAAAACTTGTCTGTAATGTGTATATCTCCAGGAAAGGACCATTTGTGCACATATTTGACTCCAATTTTGCTTAGAGTTTCATCTTTGGAACCATCAGGATCATACAGTCACCTAAAGTATGATTACCTTCCCCAAGAGTAAGTATATTCTTATTTGGTTATTTTAGTTTCTTCATTTAACATTCTAGCTCATTGATCTCAGTAAAAATATCAGACTTCTCTATTTAAATATGAGATGGAAATAAATTAATTTGGATATCTCTGAAAAAAACCAAAGAGTTATTTAAAATGGTACAAGTAATTATTTAGAATGTGTTTTTGTTTGAGAAAACTTAAATTTTAAGGGATTGGATTTGTTGGAAATATTTAATACACACATCAGTAGAGATAAGACAGTACCCTTGCACTCTTTTCAGCCTTAGTACTTATAATATCGATCATATCATAGGTTCTCAATACATGTGTTTTGAATTAATTCATGAGTCATCATAGAAACAGGAGGACCAAACAGAAGTGACCTTCCCCACAACATCGCACTTACCTACAAATGTATCTTTATACCAGGTTGTAGCTGTGCCTTCATTAGAGTGCCAAATTACTAGCATGTTGTCTATAGTGATCAATGAGCTAATTATAAATACCAATATTTCTTGACCTACACTAAATTGAAAACACACCTAAATTAAAGTGGTTTACTAGAACACTCACTTAATTTTCCAAGATCAAAGAAGATAAATTGGTGATGAGAAAGAAAGGAGAGTTTGGGAATCTGGGACAATGCCACAACGGAGCACTGAGAGCTCTAAAAATATTCTCAGTTTGATTCAGAAGGATCGATTCCTATATGATCCTTTCTAAAAACATACTTGATTATTAGTTATTTCTCCCCCTGAGCATAGAGTAGTGCTCCTTTTCTGCAGATATGCCTATAATCCAGGTAATTTCCTATCTGTAGGAGTCTGATGCTGTTATTCTTTACTGTCTTAATAGAAATACCATGCTTCAATTCATCAGACCCTAGAAAAGCACACCTTTAGGTTTCTCATGGGTACAGATTGCTAGAATAAGTAAAAACATTCATATAACTAATTAATTTTTACATAGGAAATCTTTTTCATCCTTGGAATGGAGGGAAAACAAAAGATATAGACTCTTTATTGACAAAAGGAAATAACTGCTCACTTAATTAATTACTTAATGATAGCTGAGAAAGAAATGTGAAATACTATTGCCTCATGTCCAAGACTGCAGAGTTTCTGAACTCTGCCCTTAGTATTTCTTTAAAAACCATTGACCAGGTTATCAGAAGCACCAAATTCACAAGTTTTATAAAGAATTCAGAAAAGAAACACAATACTTGTAATACCGTTGATTAGTGCCCTCATATATTAGCATAGGTATTCCAGTAAGTTATGAAGCAAAACGGAGAGGAGGAGGAAGAAAATGAAGGAGAGAAAAGAGGAAGTGGCTTTAACTTATTATCTTCAAGGTACTCTGCCTGAATTATCTCAATCAAGACTCACAATAATTCCATGAAATAGAAATGATGGAGGAAACTAAAGCTAAAAAGGAAAGGGAAGAGGGAACAGCATACATTTATTTCAAAGACAGTGTAGAAAGCACAGGAAGCAAACTTCCTCTTACTAGACATCAGCCCACAGGAAGACAATAGAATCAGAGTCATGCCTGCATAATATTAAAGGCAGTCTCAAAAAAGATCACTTAATTTTTACCCCAATCAGCTTACATATTAATGATCTTATATATAAAATCATTTTAAAACCTGATCAGTCAATATAAAAAATACTTTGTTTTTGTTGTTTAAGGTAAATATGATAGTCATTCTTTCCTTATTTCTACAAACTTTTAAAGAACACTTATTATGCCCCTGGAGATAACCTTGCTGCTGGAGATGCAATAATGTTCAAAATAAAATTTGTCAATGTTATTTGACAAGTCAGTCAGTAGACCTATCATAAGAATAGTCATACACTACAGTGGGAATATTAAGAGGAACAGTTACTTCTGCGTAAAAGATTATAGATAGATTCCTAGTGAAAGTTATACCTAAACCAAAACTTGAAAGAAGGATAGGAAGGTTAGAGACTGCAAGTGTAGAGATCACTAAAGAGAAAAGGATCAGCATATGGAAATTTACATGGATAATTTTAAGCATGGGCTTTTATGGGAACTGCTAGTAATAAGTGAAGCAAATTGAATTAGGAGATGTGAAACCAGTGGCCTGACTCTATAGACTATACCCTTTCGTCACTATGATATACTATCCCTTTTTTTCCTTTTTTCATTAAAGTATAATTAGCAGTACAATGTTAGCTTCAGTTGTACAATATAATGATTCCACAATTTTATACATTCTCGTGCCCATCAAGATAAGTATACTCTTAATCCCTTTTACTTATGTCACCCAGGCCCCACCCACCTACCCTCTGGCAACCACCAGTTTGGTCTCTGAATTTAACAGTCTTTGTTTGTTTCTTTGTCTCTTTTCTCTTTGTTCATTTTTTTCCTTTAAATCCCACTAATGAATGAAATCATAAGGTAATTTGTCTTCGTTTTACTGATTTATTTCATTTAGCCTTATACCATCTAAGTCCATCCATGTTGCTGCAAATGGCAAGATTTCATTCTTTTTTATGCCTAAGTAATATTCCATTGCACATCATAGAGGTATATATATACTATGGGTAGTAAAATGGCATGCAGTGCAAGTACACTAGAAGAATAGAAGAAAGTAGGTAAATTGTATTAAGAAATACTGGAAACATTAGAAAGATCTCCGTATGCTCACTGAGAAGCTTAAATTTTATGATGAAGACAAAAAGGAGTGATAAAAAGGATTAAAATACTGCCTGAGTAATTTTAATTATGAGATAACAAAAATTCTACTTGCAAACTCTGAAAAAATAGAGAAAAATTTATTTTTTTAATTCAATTTAGTTTCAGTGTCTTTCCTTCCTACCTAACTCTGCCACCTCATTTTAGTGAATCATTACCATATCTCTGTGTTCTCGCCCTCAACCCACCTTTGCCATAATTCTGGTACATTTGTGCACTTTCAGTGTATTAAGAGGTAAAGAAATGTCAGTATCCATCAGAGTTGTCATTATCAAAATCCCAATCATCTCTTCATGTCCTCAGATACCTATTTTGTGCTTTTCTCCAGTGGGGCTTCTTGTCCCTCTTCCCATAGTACTCTTATGGTTCAGTGGTTCTCTGTATAAGCCTTAAGATATTTTTATATTTCTTCAGCAGAATGCAATATGGGAGAATGTATGAAGTACTCAACATTCTTTTTTAGTTTCCAGCCACTATTAAGCATAGGAGCACCCTTCTTCTAATTCTATACCAGTCTTGAGAATGGAAATACCATGTAACTTTCTAAAGCCCTTTTAGCCTGTGTCCAAGGAGTAACTATTTCCTATCATTTTCCCCCTTACATCTCTACATGGAAAGAACCCTGCAAAAGGTCTTTCCTCCCTACCTAACTCTGCCACCTTCTGTTATTTTGGCTTTCCTTCTGTTATTCTGGCTCCATATCAGTGGAAGATAGCAGAGAGGCCCAACATAGAAATCTCATTCAGAACTATCAAATTCTCTAAACTATCTCCCAACTCATTTATCCCCCATTAAGAAATTTCCTAAATTCTCTAAGTATGAGAAGCCTGTCCTTACTCATTATGTGGAATAAAATCTTTATTGCAAGAAAATATTCATTAGTCTAAATGCTTGACTCATTTAAAACTCAAAATCCATAAATATGTTCCTCTTTCTACTCTACATAATTCTTACCTAAAGCCAAAATAAATTAAAACTTTCATATAACTGAGAGATGGATCAAGAGTTTTAAGGAAATATCTACTATAGGATGAACATCCATTAATAATATTTCAGAAACATTTTTCCACAACACATAAAGGAGAATTAATCATATTTGAGCTTTGTAAAAAATTATTCTGATTACATTGTTTCTTAAATATCGAAAGTAAAGATATATGTTAAGAATATATTAATAAGCTTTTCAATGTTTCAACTAGAAATAAAAACACTCAGAGTAAAATTAGTATTGTGAGTCAGAGAATAAAAGAAACAAATTCAGAAGATAACCAAAGTGGCAAGACTTACTGATAAACCGAAAATGAGAATAAAGAAAAAAGGGACAATAAAGATTGTCCCTGGATGAGATTTAGGATTGACAGGGAAGGAAATGCAATAGGGAGAGCCACATTTAAAATCTTGAAAAATGCACATCTACAGGACTCTCAATAAGAACACAATAAGATAACAAATAAGAATGCTCAGTAGAGTTAATACTAAGGACTGTTTGCCATATTTCAAATGAAGCTCTAGATATTTTATCTATAGTATCTAAATTTATCAGTGTAACGCTAAGAAGTAAATATTCTTTTTACCTCAATTTTATATATAAAAAAAACCCATAAGATAAAGAAGTTAAATTACTCAAGAACACACTAGAAGGAAAAAGCAAAACTCGAAATTCAAACCCTCTAAATGTAACCTAGATATCCAAGAATAAACTGCATATTAAAGTCCAAACAGTCTAAGATATATTTTCCCCGTGGATATAAATTTGGTAATCATCAGTCTGGTTGTAGTCACCTTTTATAAGAATCAACTTATTTATAAGAGACAGAGTACGAGAGAGGATTTTTCTAGAAATGAGATTTCAGATGGATCAACAACCAAAGGGATTGAAGAAGGAAAGGAAGTCATGTAAGAGAATAAAAATCAGTAGACAAAGTAGTAGGAAGAAATTCAAGGAACTATGGAGTTGGTGGGAATTAAGCTGTAATGACTTTCATAAATGAGCAGTTTATAGTTTCATATGCAGCAAGGAGTTTGAGTTAAATGAAGGCTGATCGTGTTTAATGAGTGAAACAAGAGGGAGGTGAGTGATGACCTTGACTAGAGTAGTTTAAATGGTGCAAAAATCAGTTGAGTTGATGTATAAATGGTTAATAGGCTAGAGGAGACATCACATAGGTGAAATTTAAATGACAGTATGGAAGTATAACAAAGAAATGGCTAAAACTTCCTTGTACATGTGATATTGGTACATGTGATTTACCATAAGCTATATTTAGCTGAAACACGGGTAGGAAAAAAACATCTGAGATATGGCTCTTCAGCTCTACAAACATACTCCTAATGTTCCCTTACTTCTCTGTAATAATTTTGGAATCAAACACATTACCATTCAATACATACAAGGAGTGCTTTGTCATTGTAAAATGTGTTTACAAAGAAACAATAGAAATTTAGCTTAGAATTTTAATATCAAGAATCTGCTCTTAATGAGAACCCATTGATGGCAAAAGAGAAATAAAAGCTCTCAAGATCAAGAGAGTAAGAACTTGCAGCAGCTAATTAGAGTGCTTTATAGCCTTCACTGTTGAAGAAACCTAGAAATGATGAATGAGAGGACATAAGCCCAGACTTCAGCTTGTAAGTGGAGGAGAAATTCTTTGGAGAAAAAGGATATCCTAGAATATATATTAAGTAGATAATCTATCCAAAACTAGAAAGAAACTATAGCCAAAGGTAAATATTAAAAATATTAAAAATGTACATTCAAAGTAAAATTTCTATGGGGAAAACCTCAAAAAAATTGGACTGTTAACACACTTAAATGAATCTTTAAGAAAATATATCCAACAAAAACATACTTCCAAGATGATGAACTAAAAAGCTGACACAGGATAAACTATGTGATAAATATTCATTGTCAGTTTAATAACTAATATACATGTAAACTTTAGTACTGATTATCTGACCAATGACCATTATTAGTTTTTTTAAAGTCTTCTCTGCTAGACATGTCTGCTGATAAAATTTGTGGACGGCAGAATTGTTGATCCAAAAGCAACTTATGAAGAAAGGATTTTTTTTCAATGATGTTTATAAGATGATATGTTCAACTGACACCAGGTCTAGGTAAGTTGTAGATTTATTAGAAGCAGCAGTAGGAAAAATGTGATTTAAATATGAATAGTTAGTTGTGCGACACAAAGAGGCATTCAAACATCACCTTGTGTTATGTGCTCACTTTTCCACTAACCAATTGTATAGGAATCACTTTTACTTCTTTTGAGTTAGAAGTCGGCCAGGACTTTGGAGTTCTTCTTATAGTCTTCTTTATTGTTTCAAGCAGACTGGGCAAGAGACAATAAATAATTAAAGATGAGAAACCAAACCACGCTTACGACTTTCATCTTGCTGGGACTGACAGAGGACACTCGACTGAAAATTTTGCTTTTTATCTTTCTATTTCTTTCCTACATATTGAGTGCATCTGGAAACCTAACCATCATCACCCTCACTCTGATTGATTCCCACCTTAAAACACCAATGTATCTTTTCCTCCAAAACTTCTCCTTCTTAGAAATTTCATTCACATCTGCTTGTATCCCCAGATTCTTGTATAGCATATCATCTGGTGACAAGTCCATTACCTACAATGCTTGTGCTAGTCAACTCGTGTTTATAGATCTCTTTGGGGCGACAGAGTTTTTTCTCCTGGCCACCATGTCCTATGATCGCTATGTGGCCATCTGCAAACCACTGCATTACATGACCATCATGAACAGCAGAGTCTGCAAGAACTTCATCCTCTTCTGTTGGGTAGCAGCACTGATCATCCTTCTCCCACCACTTAGTCTAGGTTTGGGCCTGGAGTTCTGTGATTCAAACATCATCGATCATTTTTGTTGTGATGCATCTCCTATCCTGAAGATCTCTTGCTCTGACACATGGTTGATAGAGCAGATGATTATAGTGTGTGCAGTGTTGACATTCATCATCACCCTCATGTGTGTAGTTCTTTCCTACACGTATATCATCAGGACCATTCTACAGTTTTCCTCTGCCCAGCAAAGGAAAAAGGCCTTTTCTACTTGTTCTTCCCACATGATTGTTGTTTCCATTACTTATGGTAGCTGCATCTTCATTTATGTCAAGCCTTCAGCCAAGGATGAGGTGACTATTAATAAAGGGATTTCACTCCTTATTACTTCTATCTCACCAATGTTGAATCCCTTTATTTACACACTGAGAAACAAACAAGTGAAGCAAGCTTTTCATGACTCAATTAAAAAAATTGCATTCCTCTCAAAGATGTAAAGGAGAAATGAGTCAATGAATTCAACGGAAAGGGAGGGTGAATATGCACAAAACCTGAAGCTTCTAATACTATTTGTCTCTATCATTTATTCTCCAGTAAAACTGACCCTCTCACTTTCTTTTTAAACTTTCTAACTGTGAGCCCTATTCCAATTTTTACTCTCCAAATGCTGAGGTTATTTACTCTTACTGTCTGGAAGAAATTAGTGTTTGCCAAACATGCTAGTTATTATCCTTAGAAACACAATAGACCACATTTTTCTGCCATACTTCTACACTCTTAGGTGTAACTAGGTAGCCTGTGTTATAGTTAACAGAATGGCTGCGGAAGTGATGTGCACCATTTCTAGACCTGGCCTATAAAACATACAGTATGTGATTCCCCATCCATCCCTTTTCCCCACTTGTCAGCCAGATGCCCATGTATAAAGGACTTTGTAAGCTTCACATTGGTGATGAGTGAGGTTGATTTTCCACCTCTGCTTTAAGTCTTCATTCAAAGCACAGGCAGTCACAGCAAGCATGATAAATCTTTTCCTCTGCCCCACCTCCACTCAGTTGTCACCAGATTTGACAGGTAAAGTATCACAGAAGTATCCCCAGTACTTAGTAAGGGGAACCATATGCACAGCGAGGTCTATTTTGGTTAAGTGAGTGAAATTATGACACAACGTAAAGTCTCATTAGAAGTATGTACTGCTAAATTTAATGGTATGGATATTGTCTTGACTATTGGCCTCCTCGGACACTCTTAAACTCAAATCTACCCCAAAACAACCATATGAGGAAAATAGTATTAAAAATAATATACACAAAGTTGTGAAGTTTTAATACTACCCACCCCTCTTTCCCATCTCCTGGTCCTATTACCTTCCCAGCAAAGTGGCTGTATTACTTCCTCTCATACTTACAGTGAGGGGGCAATCATTTAAATAAAATTCTAGCCTTTCAATGTTTGTCAAGCACTTTTTTTGAATGACCAGTGTTTAAATTGCCTTTTCCCACTTTCAAGGAGTCCATTGCATTGAGGTCATTGTGGAATATAATATGTCTATGTAATATTTTGTTTTTCTTGACCTTTTATGTACGTTGGTAGAAGTAATGTAACTGCATCAGAAGAAATATATTCACGATGCCCTACAAGGGATTGTGCAAGTAGATGTTGGTCCTTCAATCACTTGCAGAGACCATAAGCTTAACAGAGGGAGTAAATTTAGCCCCCTGTACAAAAATTTACCATTCTAAGTCACAATCTTCACTACATTTGAAACACTTACAAGCTAGAAGTTAAATAAATCTGAATGAGCATTTTAAGATGTCCATGTGGAGCTAAAAGTAGCTTTTGCACACCTTACAATTGATATTTCACCTTTAATTCTTTAGGGACATCCTGATATTTGATCTCTTTTTCACCTTTCTCTTCAAAAGCATGTTCCTCTGAAAGTCTGTCTTTAACCAATTTCTTTCAAAGAGATTTCATAGGTCATGTCTTCTTCCTGCTACCACATACTCTGCCTCCTGAGTCCTAGTTCACAGCTTGACTCAACACCCCTGAGGCCTGACTGTCACTGCTCTGCACCCCACACCTTGGGGCCTCAGATGCTGCTATGAGTAGACTGTCACTGCTCTTGTCCAGCCCTCTGAGGCACTGCTGCACCCTCCCTGCATATGGAATCACTGCACCCACCTAGATGGCACCCTCACAGTCATTTGGAGGAGCAAGTCTTTTCCCACCAAAGCCAGTTTGAAAACGTTTGAGGCAATTGCTCCCTCAGATTTGTAGATATCAGTGCAAAGCCACTAGAAACATGAAAAGGCAAAGACATAGGACACCATCAAAGGAGCATAGTAATTTTCCAGTAACTGAGACCATAGTATAGATAATAGTTAATAATACTGTATTATATACTTAAAATGGGGTGAGAAGAGATCTTAAGCATTCTCACCACACACACAAAAAAATAACTATATAAGGTGATAGATGTGTTAATTAACTTGATTGTGATAACCATCTACTATACATATGTGTGTTAAATCATCAAGTTATGCACTTTAAATATATATAATTTTATTGCCAATGATTCCTAAGAAATCAGGGAAAAAAAGAGACACTTGTATACAAAAAATAATCAATTAGGTAATTATTAAAATAGAAATAGAAAGTCCCATGGGATAAAAAAAAAAAGAATCATAAAAACCTGGGTGGTATTTCTAAAAACTATCAACATAGTTACCACTTTGCCTTTCCTTTCATTAAAAGATTCTTCTTTCTTATAATCTGAATATATATTTACACCAAGCATTAATTACACATTTTGCAGGATTAATAAATCAGAAAAACTATCTTATCATCTTACAAATACTTAACATGATGTAGAAATAAAAGAAAAGAAAATGCCTTTTTCCTTGCAATCTAGTACTTATTAGTGTAGACCTGGTTTACCTTTGATGCTAACATTATCTGTATGTGTGTCTCTTAGCACATCGTCCCTGGTTCTAATTTTCCCCTCTCTATAATCCCAGTTTTATATAAGAGATTTATTAGTAATGTTTAGGACAGAACTACCAAGAACATGATTGCTTCTTTCATTTAACTGAAAACTGGGTCAATTTTGTCAATTTAGGAAAAGTTCCCTCTGCTAGTAATATCAGAATCTCAATTTTTCCAAAACCGAGATCTTTATCTACCCATTTAAACTATTATAAGCTTTGTGGTTAACAGGGTAAAGAAATATTTCCTCTTCCTCATGAGGAGGTAGTCTTTCTGCTGAAAAAGTGTTCCTTTTCTGTGGATGGGAAAAGTAAGCTCTATGTGTGAGTCTGTATTCACAGAATGAACAATCAGGGCCCACCCACCTCTGTCTAATATCAGACATTCCTGGATGACTTTTTTCACCCTTTGCAACTTTGGGGTTCAGTAAACATCTGAGGTCATGACTATCAGAAAAGTATTTTTTTATCATTTTTTTCTCCTTTTTTGAAGTCTCAAATAATGCCTTTCTCTGAGGAAACTGTCCATAACAAAACAAAAGATATGATAATACTATTTTAATATTTTATGAAAGGTTTCAACAACCATTTATGATGTGTGCCTTTCAATGTGAGTGACAAATATAAGACAGTCACTGACAACCTATTTTTATGTATCAATACAATGAACATTGTCTACAGATCATAGAATTTGGGTAAACCCTCTTAAGCATCTTCTACCACAATCTCACCCTCATTTTAAACAAAAACTATGCCTAAAACATGTAAATTTTATCTCCATTGAGAGACTTCTTTGCTGATGTTTTATCAGAAGGTGACCTTGCCCTCTAATTCACATTTTCATGTAAACTCAATTTTTAATCTCTATATCAATGTCAATATAATGAAAGTGTTCTTAATATTGTGAAATATTAACAGCTGGGAGAAAATGGTGGTGTTTTGTGAATAAAAGATATCATTCTTAGTACATGCAGCCTGAACGAGGTGACTTGGAAGGAGTTACTTATTTGGAATTGTGGTGACAGGAACTGAGGGATTATGTCTAGAGTACAGAGACAATTCCTTTCTATACCACCATTGGAAATGCCATGTTATCTCCATGTCCCTTCACCTGGAATTGAAGTGCCAAGGTTAACTTTTAGACAAACTGTGACCTGTTCATTCTCTCATTTTGCTTTTCTATATTCTTTATGCTACACTATAGGACTAGGTACAAAGTGGGAACTGATATCTGCCCTTGCTAATTATGAAGAAAGAAACTGTTTAAAGGAACCAAGTGAAATTCCATGTAACCATATAATTGGTACCTCTAAAGCAAACTACCTCTTAATTCAACAATGTTGGAAAATGACAAAGTATGCAATGATCGAAGATAGGAAATATTTGAGTTACCTGCTATGTAAGGAATCAGATCAGAGAAAGCCCCAAATATATAATACTTATTGACCCAAACAAAAAATTTCAAATAATCGAATCACTATGTTGTACATCTAAAACTGATGTAATGCCATATGTCAACTATACTTACATAAAATAGTTTTAAATAAAAAATTAATAATAAAAATACATTATCACGTTTAAGAAAAGCTAACCATCATCTAAGCTTTCAGCAAGTCATAATCTTTTTGATGATGGAGGTTCTCACCTTGATATTGGTAACTGCTAACTAATAGGGGTGGTGGTTGCTGATGGATGGGGTGACTATCACAATTCTTTAAAATAAGAAATGAAGTTTGCCACATCAGTTAATTCTTTTCACAAACAATTCTCTGTAGCATGTGACGCTTCTTGATAGCATTTGACCCACAGTTTAAATTCCAAACTACAATCAATCCTCTCAAACTTTGCACTGGTTTATCAACTTAGTTTATGTAATATTCTAAATCTTTGGATTGCAACAATCTATACTCAAAGGAGTTGAAGGAACCACTCAAGAAACCACTTTCTTTGCTCATTCATAAGAAGTAACTCTACATCCAGGAAAGTTTTATCATGAGATTACAGAAACATAGTTATGTCTTCAGGTTCCATTTCTAATTATTGTTCTCTTGCTATTTAAACCACAACTATAGTTACATCCTCCAGTGAAATCTCAAACCCCTCAAAGGCACCCATGAGGATTAGAATCAACTTCACCCAAGCTCCTATTCATGTTGATATTTTGATCTCTGCCCATGAATCACAAATGTTCTTAATGGCATCTAGAATGGTGAATCCTTTCCAGAAGGATTTCAGTTTGCCCAGATCCATCAGAAGCATCATTCTTTTTTTAAAAAAAATAGTTTATTGTCAAGTTGATTTCCATATAAAATCCAGTGCTCATCCCCACAAGTGCTTGCCTCCATGCCCATCATCGCCCTTCCACTCCCCCTCATACCCATCTGTCCTCAGTTTGTTCTCAACAATCAAGAGTCTCTCATTGTTTGCTTCCCTCCTTCTCCCCCCTATTTTTCCCCTTCGTCTCCCCCATGGTCCTCCGTTAAGATCCTCCTAATCCTCCTATATGTGCAAACATATAGTATCTGTCCTTCTCTGCCTAACTTATTTCACTCAGCATAACACCCTCAAGGTCCAGCCATGTTGCTACCCATGGCCACATTTCATTCTTTCTCATTGCCATGTAATATTCCATTGTATAGATAAACCACATCTTCTTGATCCATTCATCCGTTGATGGACACTTAGGCTCTTTCCATGTTTTGGTTATTGTTGAGAGTGCTTCTATGAACATTGGGGTACATGTGCCCCTAGGCATCAGCACTCCTGTATCCCTTGGGTAAATTCCTAGCAGACTAATGCAGGGTCATACGGAAGTTCTACTGTTAATTTTTTGAGGAATATCCACACTGTTTTCCAGAGGGGCTGCACCAGTTTACTTTCCCACCAACAGTGTAGGAGGGTGCCCGTTTCTCCACATCCTTGCCAGCATCTAGAGTTCTTTGATATGCTCATTTTAGCCGCTCTGACCGGCGTGATGTGGTATCTCAGTGTGGTTTTGATTTGTATTTCCCTGATGAGGAAGAATGTTGAGCACCGTTTCATGTGTCTGTTGGCCATCTGGATATCCTCTTTGGAGAAGTGTCTGTTCATATCTTCTGCCCATTTCTTTACTGGGTTGTTTTTAGGGTGTGGAGTTTGGTGAGTTCCTTATAGATTTTGGATACTAACCCTTTATCTGATATGTCATTTGCAACTATCTTTTCCCATTCCGTTGGTTGCCTATTAGTTTTATGGATTGTTTCCTTTGCTGTGCAGAAGCTTTTTATCTTGATGAGGTCCCAATAGTTCATTTTTGCTCTTGATCCCCTTGCTTTTGGGGATGTGTCTAGTAAAAAATTGCTGCGGTGGAGGTCAAGGAGGTTGTTTCCTGCTTTCTCCTGTAGGGTTTTGATGGTTTCCTGTCTCACGTTCAGGTCCTTTATCCATTTTGAGTTTATTTTGGTGTATGGTGTGAGAAAATGATCAAGTTTCATCTTGAACATGTTGCTATCCAGTTCTCCCAACACCATCTTTTAAAGAGACTGTCTTTTTTCCATTGGATACTCTTTCCAGCTTTGTCAAAGATTAGTTGGCTGGATACTCTTGGGTCCAATTCTGAGTTCTCAATTCTATTCCATTGGTCTATGTGTCTGTTTTTGTGCCAATACCATACTGTCTTGATGATTACAGCTTTGTAGTAGAGGCTAAAGTCTGGGATGGTGGGGGTGCCTGGGTGGCTCAGTCGGTTAGGTGTATGACTCAGCTCAGGTCATGATCTCATGGTTCGTGGGTTCGAGCCCCACGTCGGGCTCTGTACTGACAGCTAGCTCACAGCCTGGAGCCTGCTACTGATTCTGTGTCTCCCCCTCTCTCTGAAACTCCCCTGCTCTCTGTCTCAGAAATAAACAAAACATTAAAAATAAATAAATAAATAAATAAGTAAGTAAATAAATAAATAATGTCTGGGATGGTGATGCCTCCTGTTTTGGTTTTCTTCTTCAATATTACTTTGGGTATTCGGGGACTTCTGTGGTTCCATACAAATTATTGGATAATTTGTTCTAGTTTTGAGAAGTATGCAGGTAAACTTTTGATTGGGATTGCATTGAATGTGTATATTGCCATGATTAGTAATGACATTTAAGCTATATTTATTCTTCCAATCCATGAGCATGGAATGTTTTTCCATTTCTTTGTGTCTTCTTCAATTTCCTTCATAAGTTTTCTATAGTTTTCATCATACAGATCTCTTGTATCCTTGGTTAGGTTTATTCCTAGGTATTTTATGGGTTTTTGTGCAGTTGTGAAGGGGAATCAGTTTCTTGACTGCTCTTTCTGTTGCACTCATTCTTGGTGTATAAAAATGCAACCGATTTCTGTACGTTTATTTTGTGCCCTGCAACTTTGCTGAATTCTCAGATCAGTTCTAGTAGGCTTCTGGTGGAGTCTCTAGAGTTTTCTATGTAAAGTATCATGTCTTCTGCAAAAAGTGAAAGTTTGACTTCTTCTTTGCCAATTCTAATGCCTTTTATTTCCTTTTGTTGCCTGATGGCTGACGCTAAGACTTCCAGCACTATGTGAAACAACAGTGGTGAGAATGGACATCCCTGTCATGTTCCCAATCTCAGAGGGAAAGCTCTCAGTTTTTCTCTGTTGAGGAAGATGTTAGCTGAGAGCTTCTCATAGATGGATGGCTTCTATTCCGACTTTCTCGAATGTCTTTATTAAGAAGGGATGCTGTATTTTGTCAAATGCTTTTTCTGCATCTATTGACAGGATCATATGATTTTTATCTTTTCTTTTGTTGATGTGATGTATCACATTGATTGATTTGCAA
>NW_024082274.1:230603-233922 GCF_003009895.1 Hyaena hyaena
TTCTTTTGGAGAAGCCTGGCTAGAGGTTTATCAATTGTGTTTATTTTTTCAAAAAACCAACTGTTGGTTTCATTGATTTGTTCAACTGCTTCTTTGGTTCCTATATTGTTTATTTCTGCCCTAATTTCTATAATTTCTCTTCTTCTACTGGATTTGGGGTGCTCTTCTTGCTCTCCCTCTAGTTGCTTTAGGTGCACTGTTAGATTTTGAACTTGCGGTTTTTCTAATTCCTTGAAATAGTCCTGGAGTGCAATGTACTTTCCTCTTAGGACTGCTTTTGCCACATCCCATAGAGTTTGGTTTATTGTATTCTCATTTTCATTTGTTTCCATATATTTTTAATTTCTTCTCTAATTGCCTGTTTAGCCCATTCATTCTTTAGTAGGGTTCTCTTTAACCTCCATGTTTTGGGGGGTTTTCCAGACTTCTTCCTGTGATTGATTTTGAGTTTCATAGCATTGTGATCTGAAAGTGTGCATGGTATGATCTCAATTCTTTTATATTTGTTGAGGGCTGAGAAGCATCATTCTTGTGGCGCCTGGGTGGCCCAGTCAGTTAAGCATTCAACTTTGGCTCAGGTTGTGATCTCACCATTCATGAGTTCAAGCCCCATGTCAGGTTTTGTGCTGACAGCTCAGATACTGGAGCTTGCTTCATATTCTCTGTCGCCCTCTCTCTCTGCCCCTCCACTGCTCATGCTCTCTCTCTCAAATATAAATAAACATTAAAAAATTTTTAATAAAAAAAGGAAGAATCATTCCCTATGGCAGCTCCAGCTTTATGAAATGTATTGAATAATAAGACTTGAAAGTCAAAATTACTCCTTGGTCCATGGGCTTCAAGATGGATGCTGTGGCCCCTCTGGAAAACAGTGTGGATATTCCTTTAAAAAATTAACAATAGAACTCCCCTATGGCCCTGCAATAGCACCCCTAGGAATTTACTCAAGGGATACAGGAGTGCTGATGCCTAGGGGCACATGTACCCCAATGTTCATAGCAGCACTCTCAACAATAGCCAAAACATGGAAAGAGCCTAAGTGTCCATCAATGGACGAATGGATCAAGAAGTTGTGGTTTATCTATACAGTGGAATACTACATGGCAATGAGAAAAAATGAAATGTGGCCATGTGTAGCAACATGGCTGGACCTTGAGGGTGTTATGCTGAGTGAAATAAGTCAGACAGAGAAGGACAGATACCATATGTTTGCACATATAGGAGGATTAGGAGGATCTTAACAGAGGACCATGGGGGAGAAGGGGAAATATAGTGGGGGAGAAGGAGGGATGCAAACAATGAGAGACTCTTGAATGCTGAGAACAAACTGAAGACTGATGGGGTTTGGGGGTAGTGGATGGGGGGTGATGGGCATGGAGGAGGGCACTTGTGGGGATGAGCACTGGGTGTTATATGGAAACCAACTGGACAAAAAACTATTTTAAATAAATAAAGAAATATATATAAAAATTCCAACCCCTCCCCCAAAAAACGGATGCTGGTTAGCAGGCATGAAAACAATATATATATTATTGTAAATCTCCATCAGAACTCAGATACATGGTCAATGAGCAATAATATGAAAGAAAACTTTTCCTGAGACCTAGGTCTGAACAGTGGGTTCAAAATATTCCATAAACCATGTCATAACCACACATGCCGTTATCCAGGCTTTGTTGTCCTGTCTATAGAGCACACACAGATAGATTTAACATAATTCTTAAGAGACCTGGGATTTTCAAAATGGTAAGTGATCATTGGCTTCAACTTCCAAGGCACCGGCTACATTAGCCTCTAACAAGAGAATGTCAATCTGTCCTTTAAAGGTTTGAAGGCAGACATTGGCTTCTCCTCTCTAGTTATGAAAATCCTAGACAGCATTTCTTTCAATATAAGGCTGTTTCATCTATATTGAAACTCTGATGTTTAGTTTGTCCACCTTCATTAATTATCTTAGCTAGATCTTCTGAATAACTTGCTGAAGCCTCCAGATCAGTAGTTGCTGCTTTACCCTGCACTTTTATGTTACAAAGATGGCTTCTTTTCCTAAACTTCATGAACTAACTTCTGCTAGCTTCCATCTTATCTTCTGTAGCTTTCTCACCCCTTAGCCTTCAAGAAATCAAAGACAGTTAGGGCCTTGTTCTGATTATGCCTTAGTTTAAGGAAATGGTGTGGCTGCTTTGATCTTCTATCCAGACCAATAAAACCTTCTCCATATCAGTTATAAAATTGTTTCTTTCTTATCTTTTGGATGTTCATTGGGATAACACTTTAATTTCCTTCAAGAACTTTTCCTCTGCATTCACAGCTTGACTAAATATTTTGTAAAAGAGGCTTAGCTTTTAGCTTACCTTGGCTTTTGACATTCCTCCCTTACTTAGCTTAATCAATTCCAGCTTTTGATTCATAGTGAAACTAGTGACTTCCTTTTACTTGAACCTCTTGAGGCTATTGTAGGGTTATTAACTGGTTTATATCAGTATCATGTCTCAGGGACTGGGGGTAAGGGGGGGGAAGTGGAGAGAGAGATAGATGGGGTAATGGCCAGATGGTGAAGTAGTCAGAACACATACCGGGTTTTCATTCAGCATCTTGCATATACAATCATGAAATATAACCATACAATTATGAAAACTAGAGCACAACCACTAGAGTCAGGGATCCTTATTTTCAATTCAAATTTTGCCAATGTCTAGATGCAACACATTACAGAATTTGCACATCTACAGTAATTTGATTTCTTGATCTGCAGTGATAACAATTACAGCTGTGGCATAGAACTCTGAGATAATGCCTTTAAAAGCTTTCTCTTGATGGGCCTGGGTGGCTCAGTCAGTTAAGCATCTGACTCGGTTTTGGCTCAGTTCATGATCTCTCAATTTGTGAGTTTGATCCTCGCAATGGTCTTTACTCTAACAATGCAGAGCCTGCTTGGGATTCTCTCTCTTGTTCTCTCTCTGATCCTCCCCTGCTCATGCTCTTTCTCTCAAAATAAATAAATAAACTTAAAAATAACTTTTTTTTAAATCAGTAGAATCCCACTAAGATCTGATTCTCCCCAGAGGCTGTAGTAACAAAGTGATATAAACTATACGTCCCATACAGTGGGTGACAGTGAGGCCCAGCAGGGAGGTAATCATAAACCCTTACTCAGGCAATGACACTATGTGAGCCACTGCCCTTCTTTTAACAGCAAGGTAACAGTGGGGTTGAGATGGGACCTGAAATTGTACTCCGCTTGTTAGCAATAAGGCAATATGACTGAGTGCACCAATTTTACCAGGTTGGTGTTGGCAGGGCTTTATGTGAAACTACA
>NW_024082274.1:237452-259810 GCF_003009895.1 Hyaena hyaena
CACTGCCCTTCTTTTAACAGCAAGGTAACAGTGGGGTTGAGATGGGACCTGAAATTGTACTCCGCTTGTTAGCAATAAGGCAATATGACTGAGTGCACCAATTTTACCAGGTTGGTGTTGGCAGGGCTTTATGTGAAACTACATGAAAATCCACACAGTCTTTATGATACAGTTCAACAAGGACACTGCCTGCTATACGTAAACAAACAAACAAATTAATTAATCAAAATGGATCCTAGTCTTATAATACAATACCCTATATGTCCAGGATATAACAAAAAATCACTTATACCAACAACCAGGAAATTTACAACACAAATGTGAAGATGCAACAAATACTAACACTGAAATGAGTCAGATGTGGTTTTATCCGACAATAATTTTTAAAAAGCAATCATGAAATTACCTTAATAAGCAATAACAAATTCTCTAGAAACAAAAACAAAAATTTTTCTTAAAAATCTCTTTAAATGAAATGCAAATTACAGTATTATAAATAAATGGTCAAGGTGAAAAACTTGCTGGATGGGCTTAATTCTAGTGATTACAGAGGTGAGAATTGGAGATCTGAGAACAGACTGATATCATTTATTCAATTTGAAAAATAGGAATAAAATACAGAAAATTAAATGAAGAGAGTCTCAGGGACCTTTAGAGTAATAATAAAACAGTACTATCCCAACAATCAGATTTCCAAGAGAGGAGAATGAGTGTGGAACTGAAGGAGTATTTAAAGAAATAAGGCTGGAAAGTTCCCAAAATTGGCAAAAGACATTATACTGTAATCACACTCTGAATTACTATATAGACACCCTCAAAGGAAAACTAAGATGTGTTGCCAACAAATCTAAACAAATTTCCCGGATAAACACAACGAGAAAATGTAGCTAAAAGAGCTGCCCAAAAGAAACACTAAAAGGTAACCTTCCAGTTGAAATGAAAAAGACAAAACTAATCCACAGAAAGAAATGAAAAGCACTAGTAACAGTAAATACATCAAGAAATAAAAAGGATAGTATAAATTGTTTATAACTTATAGTATATAGTATAGTATGTTTATAATTCTTTTCAATCTTATATAAGACCATTGCATAAAGCAATAATGAAATTGCATTGCTAAGCTTATTATGCATGAAGATGTGATCTTAGGACAATAGTAGTACTGAGGCAGGATGAGGGAACAGAGCTCTATTAAACAGTTTGCATACTACTGAAATTAATTTGGTTTATTGGAATTAGGGTACAAAAGTTAAGATCCTCATTATAATTCCCAGGTGAAAACTAAGAAAACAACTCTAAAACATATAGTTAATGAGATAAAGAACTAAAAGGGAATACTAGAGAAATATTTTTTAAGTTTTTATTCAAAGTCCAGTAAGTTAACATACAGTGTCATATTAGTTTCAATGTACAATATAGTGATTCAGCCTTCAATACAACACCCAGTGCTCATCACAAGTACACTCCTTAATCTCCATCATCTATTTAACCCATGACCCACCCACCTCCCCTCTGGTAACCCTCAGTTTGGTCTCCATAGTTAAGAATCTTTTGCTTGGTTTCTCTCTCTCTCTCTCTCTCTCTCTCTTTCTTCTCCCTATGCTCACTTGTTTTGGTTCTTTATTCCACATATGAGTGAAATTGTATGCTATTTGTCTTTGACTTATTTCACTTAGCATAATACTATCTAGTTCCATTTACATCATTGCAAATGGCAAGATTTCTTTTTTTTTTTTTTTTATGGCTGATCATCAGAGAAACACAAATCAAAACTACAAAGAGGGGCGCCTGGGTGGCTCAGTCAGTTAGGTGTCAGACTTCAGCTTAGGTCATCTTCTTGCAGTTCCAGAGTTTGGCCCCACTTTGGGCTCTGTGCTGACATCTCAGCGCCTGGAGCCTGCTTCAGATTCTGTGTCTCCCTCTCTCTCTGCTTTTCCCACTTATGCTCTGAATCTGTCTCTGTGTGTCTATCTCTCTCTCAAAAATACATAAGCATTAAAAGAATTTTTTTACACAATGAGATGCCACCTCATATCTGTCAGAATGGCTGAAATCAACAACACAAGAAACAACAGAAGTTGGTGAGGATGTGAAAAAAAGGCAACTCTTTTACACTGTTGATGGGAATGAAACTGATGAAGCCACTTTGGGAAAGAGTATGGAGGTCATCAAAAAGCTAAAAATAGATCGAGCGATTGCACTAGGCATTTATCCAAAGAACAAAAAAATACTAATTCAAAAGAATACACGCACCCTAATGTTTATAGCAGCATTATCTACAATAATGCCCATTGACTGATGAATAGATAAAGATGTGAAATCTACATATATATATATATATATATACTGATTTAATACAAAGAAGTATTGATGAACAAATTAAGGAACAAAAAAGACCTTAGACACACAAATACTGGGGCGCCTGGGTGGCTTAGTTGGTTAGGCATCCAACTTTCGCTTAGGTCATGATCTCGAGTTTGTGGGTTCGAGCCCCGTGTCCAGCTCTGTGCTGACTGCCAGCTCAGAGCCTGGAGCCTGTTTCAGTCTGTGACTCCCTCTCTCTCTGACCCTCCCCAGCTCACACTGTCTCTCTCTCTCTCTCTCTCTTTCTCTCCTAGAAATAAATAAAACATTAAAAAAAAAAAACACATACGTGGTGATAATATTAGACACACAAATACTAGCAAAATTATAAACATAAATCCTGCCTTATCATTAATTATATTAAATATAATGTAATAAATTAAATATAATGTAATAAAGCCTCAGTCAACAGGCAGAAATGGACAGAATGCATTTTTAAACATGATCTTACTCAATATTGTCTAAAAGAAACAAACTTTAGATTCAAAGCCCAAGGAAGATTTAAGTAACAGATTGAAAAACATATATACCACCTGAAAGAGAGCTGGATGGCTATATTAAATATCAAAAAAAAGAGACTCTATGATGAAAATTATTACTAAAGTCAAAGAATGACATTTTATAATGATAAAATTCTGTCAGAAAGACATGATAATTATGAACATATATTTAACTAGCAAAAAAGCCCCCAAAATACATGAAGTAAAAACTGACAAAAGTGAAAGAAGAAATGGACAATTCAAAAATAATAGTTAGAAATCTCAATACTCCATTTTCAATAGTGGATAGAACAGGTAGGCAGAAGATTATCAAGTAAACAGAAGATATGAGTAACGCTATACAACAACTAAACCTAACAGACATCTATAGCACACCCACCAAGCATCTACATACACATTCTTCTCAAGCAAACATGGAAATTCTCTAGACAGGTCATATACTAGGCCATATCACAAGAATCACTGTATTAAAAAAAGGATTTAAATGACACAAATTACATTCTCCAACTACAATGCAATAAAATTATAAATCAACAAATGAAGAAAATTTGAAAACATTACAATTAGTAAACAACACAGTCCTAAATAGCCAATAAAGAACAAATCACATGAGAAATGAGAAAATACTTTTTGAAATGAATGAAAGCAAAAATACAACATATCAAAACGTACAGAACACAGTTCAAGCAGGCTTGCAGAGAAATTTATAGCAATCAATGCCTATATTAATAAATAAGATCTCATAAACAACCTAAACTTCCATTTAAGAAACAAAACAAAAGCTAGCAAATGGAAGGAAGTAATTTTCATTAGGGCAGAAATTAATATAGCCATTCCAGCTTCCTTTTGATTGGTGTTAGCATGATATAGCTTTCTTTGTCCCCTTACTTTTAATCTGAATCTATACATACAAGTTAGTTGGTTCCTTGTAAATGACAAATAGGAATACATGAAGGGGAAGACAGAATGGAACAGAAGAAGTCTTAGAAGTTTCTCACAGGAGGGGCGCCTGGTTGGCTCAGTCAGTTAAACATCCGACTTTGGCTCAGGTCATCATCTCATGGTTTATGGGTTTGAGCCTCACATGGGGCTCTGTGCTGACAGCTCATCACCTGGAGCCTGCTTCAGATTCTAGTGTTTCTCTCTCTCTGACCCTTCCCTACTCATGCTGTCTCTCTCTCTCTCTCAGAAATAAAACATTAAAAAAATAAAAAAAAGAAGTTTCTCACAAGGGTCCTGATTTTTCATTCACGTTTACAATCTCTGTCTTTGATTGATATATTAGACCATTAACATTTAAATTGATTATTCAGATCACATTAACCTCCCAATGTCTATAAGGCAAATAAAAGTGACTCCTAAATGTCAGGTATTTGGCAAATGTCCTTCCTTTAGTCTTACTGTAATTGGCAGTAAAGAGTGTTCTATGGCCCATTTCTCCCTCCCAGGAGTTCTTGGCCCTTCTTTGCTTCCATTTATTCCCACAATAATACAAAATTATATAAAAGTTAAGATAAAAACAGGGATCCAGAACAAATAAGAAATGATTGTTCTCTAAGCACAGCAAGTAAAATAGACAGTATAAATATCTTCAATAACCTCCTTCCCCCACCGCCCCGGCCGCACATCCTGCAGGAATCCTGGCTACCATATCTTTCCTTTGTGTTCTTTCACTACTTCCTTCGTGCTTTGCCCATAATGTATCTATGTAAATTTTAATTTATTCTAAAATACTGTCGAGGGGCGCCTGGGTGGCTTAGTCGGTTAAGCGTCCGACTTTCGCTTAGGTCATGATCTCGCGGTTCGTGGGTTCGAGCCCCGCGTCGGGCTCTGTGCTGACTGCCAGTTCAGAGCCTGGAGCCTGTTTCAGTCTGTGACTCTCTCTCTCTCTGACCCTTCCCTGCTCACGCTGTCTCTCTCTCTCTCTCTCCTAGAAATATATAAAACATTAAAAAGAATTTTTAAAAAAATTAAAAAAAAAATAAAATACTGTCGAATAACCAAAAAAGCCTCCCCATGCAAAGACCGTGTCCCAATAGAAAAAGGAGAGAACACTTCCATTCTACTTTCAGCTTCTAGTAGCCCATGGAATTCTTTGACTTACAGCAGCATAGTTTTCAATTTCTGCCTCCATCTTCACATGGCTTTCTTCCCTATGTATCTTTGTGTATTCTTCTCTTATTATTGGAATTATTGGAACTAGAGTCTTCTCAAAATTCCTAGCTTAATAGCGTCTCCAAAGAGCCTTCTCCAAAGAAGGTCACAATTGCAGGTCCTACAAGTTAGAATTTGGACACTTCTTTTTCAGGGGCACTATTCAGCCCACTATAATGGTCAACTGATTTATCACAAGGTGCCATGACAATTCATTTTAAAAAATAGTATTTTCAACAAATGATACTAGAGAACTGGAAATCCATATGCCCCACAAAATGAATTCAGACATCTTCTCATGCATATATATAACATGTACTCAAAATGAACCATAGAATTAAATGGAAAAGCTAAAATTCTAGGGGCACCTGGGTGATTCAGTCAGTAGAGTGTCTGTCTCCTGATTTTGGCTCAGTTCATGATCCCAGGTTTGTGGGATCAAACCCACATTGGGCTCCACACTTAGCATGGAGCCTGCTTGGGAGTGTCTCTCTCTCTCTCTCTCTCTCTCTCTCTCTGTTTCTCTCTCTCTCTCTCTCTCTCTCTCTCCCCTGTACCTCTTTCCCATTCTTGTGGTGTCTCTCTCTCAAGTAAACAAACAAACAAACAAATGAATAAAGCTAAAATTGTAAACTCTTAGAAGGAAACATAGAAGTAAATCTTTGTGACCTTGTCATAAAATGGTTCTTAGATATGACACCAAAAGCACAACCGATATAAGCATGAATCAATTTGACAACATCCAATTTAATTTTCTTGCTGTTCAAAGGACATCATTCAGAAACTAGAAAACCCATTCAACGGAAGAAAATATTAAAAAATCATATATTTGATAGGAGACTATATTCAGAATATATAAAGAACTGTTACAACTCCATAATAGGAAAAGAACCCAATCTAAGAATGGGCAAAGAATCTACACAGATATCCCACCTAAGAAGACATGCAAAAGTCAAAAAGCATATTAAAAAATGCACATCTTATGTAATTAAGGAATGAAAATCAAAACAACAGTAGGATGTAACTACAAACCTACTAGAATGGTTAAAATTAAAGACTCATTGGGGCACCTGGGTGGCTCAGTCAGTTAAGCGTCTGACTTCAGTTCAGGTCATGATCTCATAGTTTATGGATTCAAGACACGCATCATGCTCTGTGCTGACAGCTCAGAGCCTGGAGCCTGCCTCTGATGCTGTGTCTCCTTCTCTCTCCGCCCCTCCCCACTCATACTCTGTCTCTCTCTCTCTCTCAAAAATAATAATAAACATTAAAAAAAATTTTAAGACTCATCATACTAAGGGTTGGCTAATGTGAAGGAACTGGAACTCTCAAACAGATAAAGGGAATGTAAAATGCTAAAGGAATATTAGAAAAGATTGACAGATTCCTTAAAAGTTAAATACATGCTTAACTTATAAACCAACCAACCATCCCACTTAATTCCAAGGTATTTCCCCAAGAGACTCGAAAGTATATGTCCATACTACTAATCTACTATTACACAATTATTCCTAGTAGCTTTATTGGTAATAGTCACAAACTGAAAGACCTGATAGATCCAACAACATTGAAATACTGCTCAGAAATAAAAAGGGATGAACAATTAACACACATAAAAACAGGGATTATTCTTAAATTCACTCTCAGTATATTCATTTGCTCGGAGGGAGACAATCTCACATTATTGCATTTATTTAAACTTCTCCAGAAATCAGACTAATCTGCAGTGACAGACAACTTATCCGTGGTTGCCTGAGACCTGGAGGAACAGAAAGAGATGGCACAAGGAATTTCAAAGACAAGCAAGAACGCTTTTAGGGGTGATGGGCATGTTCACTGTTTTGGTTGGGTTCATGTTTTCACAAAACTTACCACAGTGTACACTGCAAATATGTGCAATTTATTATTTTCTTAGTTTCCTTCAACAAAGCTACTAAGGAAGATGAGAAACTAAACTAAAGAACCTTGTCTCCAAGGACGCTGGAGCCAGAGCAGTCCTTGCTGGTTATTTGTTTTTGCCAAATAAAATTACTCCAAAGACTCATCAGGGACTTTTCAGGGTAAATCACCAAGGATGTTTTGTTATTCGTTTATTTGCAGGTAGAGCAAACCAAAAAAAAAAAAAAAAAAAAAAAAAAGGTCAAGAAGGTATCTGTCCCTGTCCAGAGATATTGAAATACCAACCCTTTCACAAGAGGTGAGAGTTTCTGGCATTGCACTACCATTAGGATCATTCCCCCTTTTAAATGTTAAATTTTGTAATTCTTAAATGTTAAAATTACAAGACATTATTTCTTAGGTCTTTCATGGGAAAATCAATCCAATTTGTTGGACAGAGCAACCTCAGAGATTTTCCTACATGTTTGAAGAGCCCATGAGAATGAATGTGGATGCATTAGCAAAACTGAAAAGACGTTCACAAGAAAATCTTCATCAAACCTACCATTTCATCTAACTGCCTTTAAGAATTACTATATTCAAACAACTTAAAGTAATTATTATTGTCTGACAGAAAAGTAAGTATGATAAATTTTGCAACATTAGTAATATTTCCCTTTGTGAAAATGTGGCCATATTTTTCCCTGAGAAGAAAAGATTTCACCGGCCTGTTTTAAGATCAGAAATGTGAGTTATAACATATTTTATAAAGGCTCCAAATATATATATAAGATATTTCAATAGTAAATTGGTAGATATATATATATATATTCCTGATATAAGAACTATCCAGAAATAACATCAGCTAAACCATCAACTTCACATTGTAAAATAAAAACACCAGCCTGTGTGTGTGTGTGTGTGTGTGTGTGTGTGTGTATTTCTCCCTTCATCATTCTATATTGGCTGCAGAAATATCACTGCATAGAAATCTCTGCCTCCTTCAAATATTTATTGAAAGATAAACTGAAATCAATTGGTTATATATCGCTCTCAGTTAGTTTACTGAAATCCACCTTATAATTTTATGTAATATCTTACAAGAAAAAAAATGTTTTGAGCATTACTTCCCATAACATGTTGAACTGAGTAAGAGTATATAGTGATCTATATGTAGCCTGAGAGATAAGGAGAAAGGATGAGAGACAAGTAGGTAGACTGCAGCCATCATTCTCCACTACTTCTGAGTGTAATCTTATACATTTGCTGACTCTGTCCCCAGATTCTCTGGAAGGGTTCTAGTTTTTAGGCAAACCCATGAGCCTAAGTCAGCATTTCTTTCTTGGATTGGTGACCAACACCCTGTGGATGTAACAGTATGGAATGGCAAACCTCCAGATGGGGCTCTTCTATCTCAGTATGAATAAAATATCCAGAAATAACGGCAGCTATACAATCAACCTCATACTGTAAAATAAAAGCAAAAGTATAACTTTAATGACGTGATTCTATTAAAAAGTGAAGAAAAATTGTTTACAAAGAAATAAATTGTGCTCCCAAATGGAATTGCTTTCATTTACTGATGTGAGATTATAAGCATTAAAAATTGAAAACATTTAAGCCTCCACTTTTCTCATGATTTCTCGATGCTTGAGAAAATTACTGTGGAGCAGCTTTTGACCAAAACTCAGCAACAAGAAAATCATGGTCTCTAGATTTAACGTTGCATTAATGGATAACAATGATGATGGAAATATATTATCAATAAAAATACATTTGCTTTTTTGAAAAACCAAGGGAGAAAGAGAAGGCAGTTATTACTTTTGTCACAATTCTAAAGATCACCTCACAATGTGACTTAATACAAATAGTCTTCCTTAAAAATAAAAGAAAAAAGAAGATTTCTAGTTAGAGTCAGAGATATAGAAAATTTAATAAGCATATTAATCGCTAGAGCAATATCAATTAAAGTCCAAGTATGAAAGAAATAGTTTTGTCGGTATGTACTAGTAAATTTGGGATAAATAAATGTATTCAGAAAACATTCTTCGGACATTGACAAGATATGTGGAACTGTGCTAGATGTCACTGCCATCACAGTAAGAAAGACAATCCCAACAAATATATTCTCCCACTAGACATTAACCTAGTGGCAAGCTTTGCTTGTAATATGAGCTCAAGAGTGGGTGTGTAGGCTAAGATAGCCATAAGAATTGTTTGCCAGGGTTAGTATTACTTTAACCGGAAATCAATGATAATTAAGTGTATCCAGTTAAGTTGGGGAAATGTGGGACAAAGTCTACAAAAGAAGTGCTTACTTAATACCTGGCACTGAATGCTCGTTGACAAATGGAACTTGTGGGCACACAGGAAAAGAGGGGATGGTACATACCATGTGAAAAATCATGACTTCTGTTTTAGCCACAAAGAAATGGAAATGCATGTGACTTGTGCAGAGATTTTTGGTAAGGACTTCAATAAAAAAGTAGATATATCTGATAGTAAATTCAATAGGTTAGAAAGAAAAAAAATCCATTATCAAAAACAGAAATGTAGTATTCATTAAGTGACAGATGTGACATAAAATTGTTGGAACTGTGGACAAAACAATGACAGAGTATATGGTCAGAAGTGAAGTGGAATGAATAGGTACAAGGAATCAAAACAGGCAAAAAGATAACATAAAAAATCATGTGTATAATTTTTTAAATTTTTAATGTTTTATTTATTTCTGAGAGAGAGAGACAGCATGAGCAGGTGAGGGTCAGATAGACAGAGAGACATGGAATCTGCAGCAGGCTCCAGGCTCCAAGCTAGATGCCAGCACAGAGCCCGATGCAGGTCTCTGACTCACAAACCATGAGATCATGACCTGTGCGAAGTCAGACGCTGAACCAATGGAGTCACCCAGGCGCCCCTCATGTGTATAATTTTTAAGTTAATTTATGAAAGCGTCTCAATAACATAAATATAAGAAAATTCTGTTTAAAATCCTATGTTCTGCATAATAGCTTGCATATTGAGAAATGTAGAAAGAAAACAAAGATGATAGAGAAATGTAAAAGGAAGATTTAGCATTGCTCATCGGAGAAAATACATTTATACAAAAACAAAAACAAAGAAAAAAATCTTATTAAAAAACCAAAGTACAGACTCCAAGTTCTGGTCAAGACCCTAGAATGAATTCCAATTATATATCATGTATTATCATTTGAATAAGGACCAAACTGTTAACTAAAAGCATAACTTTAATGATGTAGGTTTTTTAAATTTAGTTCCAAACAGGAAGGAATTTGGGGGAGCCAAATTATGTTTTTACTATCCATGAAATCACACATCAGCATATAATCTAATCACATCCATATTGTGATTTAGAGTATATGCACACTGGCGCAACCGCTCTGCAAAACAGTATGGAGTTTCCTCATAGAGTTAAAAACAGAACAACAGTACCAATAGAACAACCACTCCAGCAATTGCACTACTATATACTTACCTAAGGGATACAAAACTACTGATTCAAAGGGGCAAAGGCACCCTGATGTTTCCAGCAGCATATCAATAATAGCCAAATTATGGAAAGACTCTAAATATCCATAGACTAATGAATGGATATAGAAGATACAATGTATTACACACACACACACACACACACACACACACACACACTAGAATATTCCTCAGCCATCAAAAAGAATGAAATCTTTACATTTGCAGTGACGTGGATGGAGCTAGGGTGTATTATCCTAGTGAAATAAATCAGAGAAAGTCAAATACCATATGATTTCCTCATACGTGGAATTTAAGAAACCAAACAGATGAACATGGGGTAAAGAGAGAGAGAGACAAACCATAAAATAGACTCTTAACTACAGAGAGCAAACTGAGGGTTGCTGGAGGGGAGGTTTATGGGGGGATGGGCTAGATGAGTGATGGGTATTAAGGAGGGCACTTCTGGTGGTAAGCGCTAGGTGATGTAAGTGACGAATAAGCATATGTAGGTGATGAATCACTAAATTCTACTCTGGAAACTAATATTACACTCTATGTTAACTAACGAGAATTTAAAAAAACATAAAACAAAAAACTAAATCATTAAAATATAATATGAAAATGTAATGAAGGTACATAGCTGATTAAACTAGATTTTGTTATTAGGATCTATTCAATAATCTCTCTGAATTACCAGGCATGCAGGTTGGATAGAAGACATCAGTGATGAAAAACTCTACAGTAACAACATTCATTCTTCTGGGACTGACAGATGACCCTGAACTGCAAGTTCTGATTTTTATCTTTCTATTTTGTACCTACATGCTGAGTGCAACTGGAAATCTGACCATCATCACACTCACTTTTGTGGATCCCCGCCTTCAAACACCCATGTACTTTTTCTTACAAAATTTCTCCTTCTTGGAGGTCTCATTCACCACTGCCTGTATTCCCAGGTACTTGTATAACATAGCAACAGGTGACAAGGTCATTACCTATAATGCTTGTGTCATCCAAGTGTTTTTTACTGACCTCTTTGCAGTAACAGAATTTTTTCTGCTGGCCATCATGTCCTATGACCGCTATGTGGCCATCTGAAAACCCTTGCATTATGTAACCATCATGAGCAGCAGAGTCTGCAGGAGTCTTATGTTCTCCTGCTGGTTGGCTGGACTCTTGGTCATAACCTCCCCACTTAGTTTGGGGCTGAATCTGAAATTCTGTGACTCAAATGTTATTGACCATTTTCTCTGTGATGCTTCTCCCCTCCTGAAGATATCATGTTCAGACACATGGCTCATGGAACAAACTGTCTTAATCTGTGCTGTGCTGACCCTTATTTTGACCCTTATATGTGTAGTTCTATCTTATACTTCTATTATCAAAACAATTTTAGGATTTCCATCTGTCCAGCAAAGAAAAAAAGCCTTTTCCACCTGTTCTTCTCACATGATTGTAGTTTCCATCACCTAAGGCACATGTATGTTCATTTATATGAATCCTACAGCAAAAGAAGAAGTGACTATTAATAAAGCCATTTCACTACTCATTTATTCCGTTTCACCTATGTTAAATCCATTTATTTAAACACTGAGAAATAAGCAAGTAAAAAAAGCCTTCAGTGACTCAATCAAAAGAATTGCAGCATTCTTAAGAAGTAAAATAAAATAGCAGTCAATAAATGAAATTAAATAAAAGGTGTGGCTGCTAAACATTTGTGAATGCTTTTAATTTTATTTAACTTTTAATATTTCACTTATGATTCAGCTTCTTTTATAATTTACTTACATTGCACCATAATGAGCTTATTTCTTTCCTTGATTGTTACTCAACTTCTTGTGGGAGACATCTCAGTAAAGAAAATGAAAGTGTACTTTTCATAAATTTGTACACAAATATATACATTAATATAATAAATCTTATGCTTAAAAATCTATTCTATAGTCTTCCATAAAACTAATAGCATAATGCTGCTAACTATTGTACTCAGGTGTGCATAAAACACTACAAAACCTAAGTAAGATTGAAATTTTATGATGAAATAAGTGCAGGCATGATATAATAGTGCAAGGATCAACTGAGACACAAGACAATAGCATTCCTATACTATAGGAAAATATATATAAAATGTTTAAACATGTTGGATAAAATCTCACAAATATTCTTTTGAATATATAATTAAGAGTAAAGGTTAATATATGGGTAATCGCAAGGCATCAGAGATACAGAATAATCCGAAATGAAGATAAATAACTCCATCTATGACTTGTGGTTTCCCAGGAAAGCAAAGAAAGGAGGATGACAAGTGGCAAAGTGTAGAGTTATGGGTTACAGGGTGTTGGATTAAACGTCCATATGGAAAAGAAAGATGAAGGGTCAGGATCCAAGTGGTGAAAACGCATGAGACTAACAAAACAGCATAAGGCCAGGATTTTAAAAGTATGATTTAGAAGAAAAATGCCCACTTTTATGAAAAGACAATTTTCTCTAAGAAATTTTTCTATCTCCTTTGAGTTATGAGCTATGGAGGAGGAGTTGGGAACCATTATCATGTTTCTCTAACTAACTGATAGAGAGCATTTATATCCAAATTCTATAAAAATAATCTACTAACACCATATATAAAGAATGAAACAGCGAATCCAAATATAACTCTTTGGAATTAAAGAAATACATATTGATTGAAATAGACACACTTCATGACAATTCATAAAAAGCTATACACAGAAGAAATCAAAGAATTATTCATCCATAAATATATTCATTATTTTCATAAATAAACGGAACAAAAATTAAAGCAACTCCTACTCATTATATCATTTTAAAACTATAAAGTTAATTAAAAGTATGTAGAACATGATTTCACTAAGATAAGAAAAATAAATTTCAAAAGGTAAGTAAAACTGAAAGTTGATATTTTAAAAATTTCAAACAAATTGATTATTTCTCAGAACCATGAATTAATACAAAATAAAGAGAAATAATGGAAGATTAAAAATCAGAAATAAGATATAACTACTAATGCAATACTTATAATAACTTTATGGATATACTAACACAATTCCACAAAAACAAAATGTGAAGATCTAGAGCTACAAACAAGTTTTTAGCAAAACATACTTGAAAATTATTCAAGATGTGTAAAACTTAAATATATTAATCTCTATATAACATTTGTTAAGGCAAATAAAATTTATCATTAAATAGACAAAAGAGCCAGAGTACAACCAACCATGGTAAAGCAATAGATAATGTCATTAAGATTTCAATTACCTAAATAAAAAATAACAATAAAAAGCTCTGCCTAATGAAACTTATGAAGACATCCTAATAATTGACAGAAATATGATTAAAACATTACAGCAAAAGGTTTAGTTTTTGTTTCAATTTTTGTTTAATAATTAACTGATGAATATACTTAGACAATTATGTTAGAATCCAACAAAATAGCCAAAAATTATACTATGACCAAATGATTTATTCCAATTATACAAAGGTATAGATGATATATATAAATAAAGGATAGATAGATTGCGATGATAATAGATGGATGATAGATAGATGATAGATAGATGAGTGATAGATATGTAGATTATAAAAGATGATAAATAATAAATGTATACAGATATAGAAATACATATATGAAATATAGCCTGATTTTGTTGTACCAATATACTAAAGAAAGGACCTTTTATATGGGCTTTGATTAATAAACTATTGCTAGATAAAAATCAGTAATTGCTTCTAAAAATGTTAAAGTGAAATAAGAATATGGTCAACTACTAAAGTATGATAAAATATCTAAAGAAATACAATTAACACAAATAAACAGTAAAACACGTGGAGTCAATTAAAATCAAGAATGAAGAAATCAAATCAATGAAGAAATCAAAAGAGATATTTAAAGGTTTTTGAAATGAGTGTGAAAGCACTTGTCAAACTAGGTTGGATGCAATGAAAACCATATTTGAATGGAAATTTATAGCACTTAAATACTATTTTAAAGAAGCAGAAAATCTCTAATAAATGTTTTCAATTTTTCCTTAAAATTGGGGGGGGGGGAACTCAATCAAAGCCAAACCAAATAAAAAAATAAAATAAAAATCATTGTATCCTCAAGTGACAGGAGAACAGCAGATAAAGTTAGTTCTTACAGAAAATCAAGGAATAAAGTAGAATCCACAAATTACAAATATAAGGTATGAGAGAGATGATATAACTACAGATTTTACAGACATTAAAAGGACAACAAAGGAATGTTATTAAAAGTGCATAACCATAAGGTGACAACTCAGATGAAATGGACAAATTCCTTAGAGCATGTTGCACTGGGGCACAACGGTGGCACTGAACTACTGTTTGATTACTAGAGATGATTTGCAGGAACCACTGTGACAATATTCATAGCTACAGTTTATTCCAAGAAAAGAATACACTGTATGAAGAGCATTAAAATAAGGATATGCCTCAGTGACAAAGGCTGCCTCACATTAAGGGATCAGAAGAGGCAAAGTGCACACCTCTTACTGTTCTCCTTCTGTAGGGAATATTGCTTCACATACTTTCTCTTTCAGGCCAGAAATCACTGATGTCTGCAGAGAAACACCTCAATCCCAGACACCCAAATAGAGTCAGAGCTGGGAATTTTTATATTTTACTAACTATGTTGGATTATTCCTGCTAATAAATAGCTCAAAACGAGAACCCTGTAGTGGTCTCACCTACACCAAGTGCCAATGATCAATGTCACTATGGCCAATAAACAATGGTAATAAGTTGGTACACCTGTCCTGAAACTCCTCAGACCCATGGTCACAAAGAAACATTATTGATCGACATATTTTGTACATTAACCAGCTGTCAGTGCTATGTTGGAAATTTAGCAAAAATAGCTCTGACCAACTCCAGGCTTGCTATAATTAACTTACAAACAACAGATAAAAATAAAACTCACTCCAAAAAGTAAACAAGATTAAGAGGCATCTATACATTCTAGAAATTTAAAATGTGGTTTAAAACATTCCCACAAATAAAATCCAAACCAAATGGCTTCACTGGTGAATTGTACCAAATATTTAAGGAAGAAAGAAATCAAATTCTACACAAATTATTCCAGAAAATTAACAAGGAGAGGACATTTTCAAAGTTATTTTATGAAGTCAGCAATAGCCTGATAACAAAAGCAGACAAATATATCACAAGTAAAGAAAATGACAAATCAATATTTTTCTTACACATAGATAGAAAAAAAAGTTTGCAATTAGAATCCATCTATAGATATATAGATAAGATATACAGATTTACATAAACCCCAAAGGATTTTATTCTAGGGATGTAAGATTGACTTAACCTTTGAAAAATCAATCAATATAACCAACCATATAATGAGACTAAAAACTAAAATGCATACATATATATGATCATCTCAATCAATATAAAACATTTGAAAAGCTTCAATATCCATTCCTAATTTTAAAAATTCTTAGCAAACTAGAAAAGAAAGTTCATCAACTTGATTAAAGACATCTACAAACTCTACATCATCACATTTAATAGTGAAGTACTGAAAGCTTCCCTCCTAAGATCAAGAACAAGACAAAAATGCCCACCGTTACTATTTCTACTCAACATTATACAGAAGGTTATAATCAGTGCAGTAGTTCCAAAAATGAAAAAATAAAATCCAGGTTTTAAAGGAAGAAAATAATTGCCTTTATTTCCCCGTAACTTGGTCTTCTATGTAGAAAAGTCTATGGATTCTAAGTTGTTAGAACTAATAAGTGAACTTATAAATGTTGCCAGAAAAAAATCCACCTAAGAAATTCAAATATATTTTTATATACTAGCAACAATTAGAAATTGAACACTAAAAAGTGGCATCAAAAATAGGAAATATTGGGGCACTTGGGTAGTTTAGTTGGTTGAGCATCTGACTTGAACTCAGGTCATGATCTCACAGTCCGTGAGTTCAAGCCTTCCAATGGGTTCTATGTTGACAGCTCAGAGCCTGGAGCCTGCTTCAGATTCTGTGTCTCCCTTCTATGTCTGCTCCTATCCCCCTCACACTGTGTCTCTATCTCAAAAATAAATAAACATTAAAATTTTTTTTAAAAAGGAAATATTTAAGCCCAAATCTGACATAACATACGCAAGATCTGTATACTGAAAACAAAGAATTTGTTGAGAAGTTTAAAAAGACCCATATAACTGAAGACATGTGCTACTTTCATGAATCAAAAACTGAATAGTATTAAGAGTTAAACTATTTCTAAATTAATTCATAGATTTAATTCAACCTTAAAATATAAGCAGAATTTCCTATAGAAATTGACAAGCAATTATAAAATTCATATGGAAATTCAAAAAGCCTTGAATAATCAATTCAGCTCTGAAAAAGGACAAACTTATAGACCTATCTTAATTTAACATTTATTAGACATCTATAGTAATCAAGACAGGGAGATATTGGTGTATAGGTAGAGAAATAGTCCAGTGGAAATGAATTGGGACTTAAGAAGTATCCTTACATTTATGGTCAACTGATATTTTTAATAGAAATGCAAAAACAGGGGCACCTGGGTGGCTCAGTCGGCTAAGCCTCTGACTTCAGCTCAGGTCATGATCTCACAGTTCCTGGGTTCCAGCCCCGCGTTGGGCTCTGTGCTGACAGCCAGTTCAGAGCCTGGAGTCTGTCTTCAGATTCTGTGTCTCCTTCTCTCTCTGACCCTCCTCTGCTGACACACTCTCTCTCACTCTCTGTGTGTGTGTCTCTCTCTCTCTCTCTCTCATGCTCTCTCTCTCTCTCTCTCTCAGAAATAAATAAAACATTAAAAAAATTAAAAAAAAGAAATGCAAAGCAATTCATTAAAGAAAGTTTGGCCTTTTCAATAAATGGTACTGGGAGATCAAATATATTTTTAAATACATTTTGATACATATGTTGTACTATTTACAAATACATGTATAAAAATTAACTTAAAATGAATCACAGACTAATATGTGAAACGAACTATAATACTCTTGAAAAAATAACATAAGAGGACATTATTATTGGTTTAGGCAAAGATTTTTTTAGATAAAATAGTAAAAGCATGATACATTTTAAGAAATGATAAAATATCATCTATCATAATTAAGCATTTGCTCTTAAAAAGACAAAGTCTTTTTAAGTCTTTGAGAGTCTTATAAAGTCTTAAGATAATAAGACAAATCACAAACTTGGAGAAAATATTTGTGAATCACATATCCAATAAAGAACTTGTATACAGACTAAATAAAAACCTCTCAAAACCTCTCAAAACTCAATAATAAGGAAACTCACAATCCAATTTAAAAAATAAGGAAACGATTTAAAAAGATACTTCACCAAAGATACACAGATGGCAACTAAATGCACCGAAAGATATTCAACATCATTGGCTATTAGGTGTATAAAAATTAAAATCACAATGGAATACCACTACACCTACAAAACTCTCTAAAAGTATAAAAAATGATCATACCAGGGGCGCCTGGGTGGCTCAGTCAGTTAAGCTTCTGACTTCACCTCAGGTCATAATCTCATGGTTTTTGGGTTTGAGCCCTGCGTCGGTGTCTGTGCTGACGGCTAGCTCAGAGCCTTGAGCCTGCTTCAGATTTTGTATCTCCCTCTCTCTCTGACTCTCCCCTGCTCACACTGTCTCTCTCTCTCTCTCTCACTCAGAAATAAATAAAAAACATCAAAAAAAATTTTAAAAACAAACAAAAAAAAATTGATCATACCAAAGAAGTGAACCAATAAAATATTCCTACACCACTTGTGGGACTGTCAAATCATGTGACTGCTTTGGAAAACTGTTGGAATTTTCTTACAAAGTTAAATATATCCCTTCCACATGCCCCAGCCATTCCACTCCTAGGTGTTTATCCAACAGAAATGAAAGTATATGTCATAAGAGAGGTTTGTGCACTAATGTTCATAGCAGCTTTCTCTTTAAGTCCCTTAAAACTGATATAACAAAGTATCTTTTTTTAACAGGTGAATAGTAAGCAAATTGTGATATAGCCACAGATGGGGTTTTAGCCAGAAATAAAAGGAAAGAATAATAATGTGGGTGAAACTCAAAAAATCATGCTGAGTAAAATAAGCCAGATGAAAGATGGTTCACTGTAAAAATCAGCAGGGGACGGGGACAGGGAGGCAGGTGAGGGCCAGGACTGAAGGATATAAGAGGCTAAAGGAAACTTTGAGAAATAATTGATAATTTTATTATTGTGATTATGGTGGTACTTTATTGGGAGTATACACATGTCCAAACTTATCAGATTGTACACTTTAAATGTGTGCAGTTTACTGAATGTCAATTATATCTCAGTAATGTGGTCAAATATTTTAAAAAACAAATAAAATTGGTAGATTTGACTGTATAAAACCATGAACTATATGCCAAAAATCAGCATGATGCTTTTAAAGACTCATTCTAACCTTAAAATTCATACTTAATATTTTTAAAGGAACAAGATACAAATAGGCATAAAAATAAGGTCCACTGATACCTAATCATGCTGGCATATATTTGATGTGAACTAATCTTATGACCCTTTTTATACAAATTTTTAAAAGTGGAATAATATTTTTATCTAGAAATTTCACTTCTACCAATCATTCTCACACATGCAAAAAATATTTGTATGAAATGGTTTTGACAGAATGGTTGATAACTATGGAAAATAAAGTAAAAGACGAAAGATTTACACGTATTAGAGAGAAACCAGATTACAGCTATGGAAAATAAAGAACACTGTACACATGAATCAGGCACTGGTTTAAAACTGCCAATATACTCATACAGGCAACATTGTTAATAGTGACTAATTGGAAAAAACAAATGTATATCATGTGATAAATTAATATATGTTTAAATATATAAAGGTGCATTTGTTTATTGTGGTAAAATATACATAACATAAAATTTACCATTTTGAGTCTTTTGAAGTGTAAAATTCAGTGGCGTTAAGTACCTCTGTATGGCTGTGCAACCGTAAAAGCATATATTTTCCATACAATTATGAGATATGATGGAAAATCTTTATGCGTTCATAAAGAATACTTACAATACCGTTAAGGTATTTGGAAAAAATTCCCTGGAAGGATAAGAGCTATACTGCAAGCAGTAGCCTTACATAATTGTAAAGTATAAACGTTTCCTTTGGCTTATCTGATTAAAATTAGCCAATGATAATAAAACATTTATATAAAAAGGATTTCATTCAAGTAATTAAGGGTTACAACCTTCCAAATGCCTTAGTGGATGTGAAAGATTAAACTGTATCTGTGATTTAAACAATACAGTTGTCCTCCTGACCTTTGTCAAATGCTGCCATAACAGACTCCTCTCTCCCAGGACACAGTCCCCACTGAAGCCAGTGTTCGTGCTTTTGCCAAACTTCATTACTCAGAAAATTAATGACTCTTGACTGTAGGCCACCAAGGACCATCTTTTTTTTCACTTGGTAACGTTTTCTGCAAATTAAAAAGAGAAATCACATTTGACATGGTAAAAGCATTTCTCTCTGCCCTGATGATTAAAAATTCATCTCCTCTACCAGTGGAGAGAGTTCCTCAGCCCTTAATTTATTTTCTTTTCAGTGATGGAGATAGTAAGAAAATATTTGGAGTCTTATAACAGCACTTAGCCCAGTACCAAGTCTGTCCAACTTGTTGAAGATAGTAAGCAAAGGGAGTTTTTATGCAATCCCAGACATGGCGGTGAATTCATTCACTCTACTCATTGTAGAGTTCTGTGCTCATTTTCAACACCTATTTGAAAGGGAGAATAAACAAAATCAGTTAGAATAAACAAAATCAGTTAGTCATGCTTTGTGTGAATCTGTTTATTAACTTCTATCATAAAGTACATTGTCATGTCTTGGGGAAACAGATATATTTTGAAAATTGAATAATGCTCAAAGTTTGAGGGCCAAGTAAGATTTCACAGTGGTACATATTATCTCAAAGATTCAGAGAAAAGATGAAAGGAAGGTGGATGGGCTGCAAGCATATAAAGATATAACTTTTCCATCTGCATCTCCATTTGACATAAATATTTGGTAGTTGTTGAATGAGAGACTACATTTCCCAAAAGAATTCTAACTTTTATGTTATCCATCATCCTCAGTTAGTGATGTTTCTGTGTGTTAGAATCACTGTGAATGAAGTAAATTGTCAGAAACATTCTGTCACAAACAATTCTGCACCAACCTCAGGAAGAAGAGAACATAGAAAATTAAACAGCAAAGTGCATTCACTCATAAAACATATAAACTCAATATGCAAGGGGAAAAACTTTTCAATTAATCAATGTCAGAAAACCTCAAGGTTTAAGATACTGATTGTATATTAGAAACATTTGAGTCCCTGGTAGTGTAGCATCAATGAAGATAAAATAATTAATTGACTGGAAGGTGAGGGAAGGAAGAGAAGGCAGTCATCACAAAAGTGATGACTTTACAGTAGTAAAAGTAACACAAATTCAGTACAGGTAATGCACATACTCAGAAAAACAAATAGGTTGGCTGTGTAGCAGGAAGTGGGGATGGATCAGCATGGTGTAAGACTGCTAATAAGAATTAAGCACACTTATCCTAAAAGTCCACCAAAAACCAAAACTCTTTTGGAACAAGGCCCTCAAATTTTGCTGCAGTGTCTATATAGTAAACTCAAGTTACTATACAGATTAGCCTTATTTTTTTTTAAAAAGACCCAAAGTGTCAAGAGAAGACATTCAATAGAGGGTGAAATTCTGTCACTTAGATTCTGAATAGGGAAGAATTCTGCAGAGCCAAAAGACATTTTTGTTACTCATAAAATGACACCCCTCAGGAATCTACTTAGTCACATGGAAAAATCCTAAGCACAGGATAGACATAAAATGTAAATAAATAAATGAATATATATAATACATGTTTAAGTTATATTAAAAACATAATGAGATATAAATATAAAAGTGTGAATATATTATATTTTAGAACAGTTAAAATAATCTACAATCTATGAGAAAATTTATCTGAATCTCATATACAGACAGGAGAAGTCAGAACAGTGATGGAAAACAGCACAATAACAACATTCATTCTACTGGGACTGACAGATGACCCTAAGCTGCAAGTTCTGATTTTTGTCTTTCTATTTCTCACCTACACAATGAGTGTTAAGTAGAAACTTGACAATCATCATACTCACTTATGTGGATCCCCACCTTCAAACACCCATGTACTTCTTAAAAATTTTCTCCTTCTTAGAGACCTCATTCACATCTGCCGTTATTCCCAGGTATTTGTATAGCATAGCGACAGGTGACAACGTTATTACCCATAACGCTTGTATCGTCCAAGTGTTTTTTACTGACCTCTGTGGAGTATCAGAGTTTTTTCTGCTGGCCGCCATGTCCTATGACCGTTATGTGGCCATATGCAAACCGTTGAATTATGTGATCATCATGAGCAACAAGGTCTGCAGGATTCTCATCATCTGTTCTTGGATGGCTGGTTTATGTGTAATAATCCCACCACTTAGTCTGGGTTTAAATCTAAAATTTTGTGACTCTAACATGATTGATCATTTTGCCTGTGATGCATTTCCCTTAGTGAAAATCTCATGTTCAGATACATGGTTAGTGAAATGGACAGTTATCATCTGTGCTGTGCTGACCTTGAATATGACACTTACTTGTGTAGTTCTGTCATATGCTTACATCATCAAGACAATTTTTAGATTCCCTTCTGTTCAACAAAGGAAAAAGGCCTTTTCGACCTGTTCTTCCCACATGATTGTGGTATCTATCACCTACGGCACATGCATTTTCATCTATATGAATCCTACAGCAAAGGAAGAAATAACCATTAATAAAGTGGTTTCACTGCTCATTTCTTCTTTTTCACCTACATTAAACCCATTTATTTATACCTTGAGAAACGACCAGGTTAAGAAAG